>NW_019957667.1:91003-101301 GCF_002910315.2 Salvelinus sp. IW2-2015 | reverse complement strand
ATTGGTCAGATAGCCCTTCAGCTTTGGTGTGTTGACTGTTAGTAGCCTTCAAGCTTATGGTTGTGTTGAATGGTCAGATAGCCTTTCCAGCTTTGGTGTGTTGAGCAGTTAGCCTTTTCAGCTTATGGTGTGTTGATGGTAGTAGCCCTTCAAGCTTTGGTGTGTTGATGGTCAGTAGCCCTTTCAGCTTTGGTGGTGGTTGGATGGTTAGTAGCCTCAGTTTGGTAGTCAGCCTTCACTTGGTGTGTTGATGGTTAACTTAGTTTTGGGGTTAGTCGGCCCTTCAGCTTGGTGTGTTGACTGGTCAGTAGCCCGCTATGTGACGCCGTTTCAGCTTTGGTGTGGTATGCGCCAGCCTGGATGTAAGTAAGCTACTGTTTGTCATACTCTTCAGCTTTGTGTAGTTGACAGTCAGTAGCCCTTCAGCTTTGGTGTGGTTGAAGGTCAGTAGCCCTTCCAGCTTAGTGTGTTTGACATTTAGTCGCTTAGTTTGGTGGTAGGCGACCTTCAGCTTTGGTGTGTTGAGTCAGTAGCCCTTCAGCTTTGGTGTGTGAATGAGTGCTTAGCTTTGGCTGTGTGAGGTAGTAAGCCCTTCAGCTTTTGGGTGTGGTTGATGGTAGTAGCCCTTAGCTTTTGGTGTGTTGACATGTCAAGTAAGCCCCTTCAGCTTTGGTGTGTTGATAGGTCAGTTAGCCCTTCAGCTTAGTGGTTGAACAGTCAGTAGCCCTTCAGCTTTGGGTGTTGATGGTCAGTAGCACCTTTCAGCCTTTGTGTGTTGATGGTCAGTAGCCTTCAGCTTTTGGTTGTTGATGTTAGTAGCCCTTCAGCTTTGGTGTGTTGATGGGTCAGTAGCCCTTCAGCTTTGTGGGAGGTAGTGCCTTCACTTGTGTGTTGACATCAGTCAAGCCCTTCAAGCTTTGGTGTGTTTAGTCATCTTTTGGGTGTTGAGTCAGTAGCCGCTTCAGCTTGGTTGTGTTGATGAGTCAGTAGCTTCCAGCTTTGGTGTGTTGATGGTCAGTAAGCCCTTCAGCTTTAGTGTGGTTGACAGTCAGTAACCCTTCAGCTTTTGGTGTGTTGATGGTCAGTAGCCCTATTTGGGGTACAGTAGTCGTCTTTCGTGGTGTGGTTGAATGGTCAGTAAGCCCATTCAGCTTTGGGTGTTGATGGCAGTAGCAACCTTCAGCTTTTGGTGTGTTGATGTGTCAGTAGCCCTTCAGCTTTGGTGTGTTTGATGGTTCAGTAAGCCTTCATGCTTTGGTGTGTTATGTAGTCAGTAGCCCTTCAGCTTTGTGGTGTTGTTACAAGTCAGTAGCCCTTGTCAGCTTTGAAGTGTGTTGACAGTCAGTACCCTTCAGCTTGGGTGTGTTGAAGGTCAGTAGCCCTTCAGCTTTTGTGTTTGATGTCTAGTAGCCCCTTCAGCTTTGGTGTGTTGACTGGTCAGTAGCACCTTCAGCTTGGTGTGTGATGGTCCAGTAGCCCTTCAGCTTTAGTGTGTTGAACAGTTCAGTAGCCCTTCAGCCTTTTGGTGTTGGTGATGGTCAGTAGCCTTCAGCTTTTGGTGTGGTTGATGGTCCAAGATAAGCCCTTCAGCTTAGTGTGTTGAAGTCAGTAGCCCTTCAGCTTTGGTGTGTTTGATGGTCATAGCCCTTCACTTTGGTGGTTGATGGTTTAGTAGCCCTTCAGCTTTGGTGTTGATGTCAGATCAGCGCCTTCAAGCTTTGGTGTGTTGACAGTCAGTAGCCTTCAGACTTGTGTGTTTTGACAGTCAGTAGCCCTTCACTTGGTGTGTTGGAGTCAGTAAGCCCTTCAAGCTTTAGTGTGTGACAGTCAGTAGCCCTTAAGCTTTGGTGTGTTGAGTCAGTAAGCCCTTCAGCTTTGGGTGTGTTGACAGTCAGTACGACCACTTTGTGGTATTATGCTTCAGCTTTGGTGTGTTATGTCCAGTAGCCTTCAGCTTTGGTGTGTTGATGGTCAGTAGCCTTCAGCTTTGAGTGTGTTGGATGAACGTCAGTAGCTCCTCAGCTTACGGTGTGTTGATGGTCAGTAAGCCCTTCAGCTTTGGGATGTGTTGATGGTCCAGGTAGCCCTCCTTGGGTGCAGTCAGTTCCTTTAGTGTGTGTTTAATAGTCAGTAGCCCTTCAGCTTTGGTGTGTTGATGGTTCCAGTAACAGCCCTTCAGCTTTGGTGTGGTTGAATAGGTCAATAGCCCTATCACTTTGGTGTGTTAATGTCAGTAGCCCTTCAGCTTTAGTGTGTTGTACATGTCAGTACGCCATTCAGCTTTGGTGTGTTGAATGAGTCGTAGCCCTTTCAGCCTTTGTGTGTTGATGTCCAGTAGCCCTTAGCTGTGGTTACAGTACTCACTTGGTGTGTTGATGGTCAGTAGCCCTTCAGCTTTAGTGGTTTGAAGTCAGTAGCCCTTTAGCATTTGGTGTGTTGATGGTCAGTTAGCCCTTCAGCTTTTATGTGTTGACAGTTAGTCAGTCCCTTCAGCTTTGGGTGTTGAGGCAGTAGCCCTTCCACTGGTGTGTTGAATGTCAGTAGCCTTCAAGCTTTGTGTGGTTGATGTTAGTTAGCCCTTCAGCTTGGTGTGTTGAAGTCTAGGTAGCCTTCAGCTTGGGTGTTGATGGTTAGTAGCGGCCTTCAGATTTGGTGTGTTGTATGTCAGTAGCCCTTCAGCTTTGGTGTGTTGAATGGTCTAGTAAGCCCTTACTTGGTTTGACAGTCTAGCCTTAAGCGGTGTGTTGATGGTCAGTAGCCCTTCAGCTTGGTGTGTTGATGTCTAGTAGCCCCTATCAGGCTTTGGTGTGTTGATGGTCAGTAGCCTTCACTTAGGAATCAGTACCTTCAGTATTGGTGTGTTGATGGTCAGTAGCCCTTCAGCTTCTAGTGTGTTACAAGTCCTAAAGTCCGTCTCAGCTTTGTGTGTGTTGATGGTCAGTAGCCCTTCAGCTTTGGTGTGTTGATGGTCATAGCCTTCACTTTGTGTGTTGATCGTTTAGTAGCCTTCAGCTTTGGTGTGTTGATGGTCAGTACCCTTCAGCTTGGTGTGTTGTGGTAGTAGCCCCTTCAGCTTTGGGTTGATGTAGATGCCTTAGTTACATGGTCAGTAGCCCTTTCAGCTTTGGTGTGTTGATGGTCAGTAGCCCTTCAGCTTTAGTGTGTTTGACAGTCAGAGTGCCCATGTAGCTTTGGTGGTGTTGATGGTCCAGGTAGCCCTCTATGATCTAGTTGAGTCATAGTTGCTGGATGGTCAGTAGCCCTTCAGCTTTGATGTGATGGTGTAGAGCCTAGTTGTTGTCTAGTTCAGCCTTCAGCATTTGGTGTGTTGATGTAGTAGCCTCAGATTAGGTGTTGACGCGACCCTTCAGTTTGGTGTGTTGACAAGTCAGTAAGCCCTTCAGCTTGGGTGTGTTAGATGCGTCAGTAGCGCTTTCAGCTTTGGTGGTTTGAGTCAAGTGCCTCAGCAGTGTTTGAAGACCCTTCAGCTTTTGGTTGCATGGCGTACCTTGCCTGGTGGTTATGGTCAGTAGCCTTTCAGCTTTTGGTTGTTGACAGTCAGTTGCCCTTCAAGCTTTGGTGTGTTAATAGTCAGTAGCCCTTACTTCTGTGAGAGTTTCCTTCTGGCCCATGGTCAATACCACCATGCTGTGCCCCCAAATGGCACAGTGTCAGMGCCCAAATGGCACCCCATTCCCCTATGGGCTCTGGTCAAAAGTAGTTCACTATAAAGGGAATATGGTGCCATTTGGAATGCAGAACCAAGATGGCAGACGTCAGGACTTCCCACAGGCTAAAAACCCACACTTAATTCTAATCACTCCACTTACTGTAGTTAGTTTATTCTTAGAGCCTCGWGAAGTATATTTCCGTTTCCTACCAGTCCATTGTGTGATGGGGTTGGTGAGAGCAGGCAATAGKTCATCTCTGAGGGGTTGAAGAGAAGAAGAGTTCTGAATCGTTGTTATTTTTTATTTTGAGCTGCATTATATGGTTAGGGGTTATGGGTTGAACTGGGATGTGGACGTGAAGTTAAGGTTAGTTGAAGCTAAATTCCAGACCCCTTCCTCACCAATGGACAACGTGATCATATATTGACCTCTGCCCTTTGCGCCCTCCCTAGGTAACCCGTCCCAGTCCACCTCTCTCCACTACATGAACCCGTACCAGATGAATGCATATGCCATGGCCCTGAAGGCTGTAGGGGAAATCATCCAGGACTATGACAGTGATAAGATGTTCCCTGCTCTGGGGTTTGGAGCCAAGCTGCCCCCTGATGGACAGGTCTCACACGAGTTCCCTCTGGTGAGTCAAACACAGAGCTCTTTCTGGTCACTTGGCACTAAACTGAAATGGACTGAACTGGACTGGACTGAACTGGACTGAAATGGACTAAACTGAAATGGACTGAACTGAAATGGACTGAACTGGACTGGACTAAACTGAAATGGACTGAACTGAAATGGACTGAACTAAACTGAAATGGACTAAACTGAAATGGACTGAACTGAAATGGACTGAACTGGACTGGACTAAACTGAAATGGATTGAACACAACATGTAGAATGCCTACTGTAATGGTGTAGATTAGGGATGGGCAACTTTTGTTTTTATTTTTTTTAAATGTAGAAACTCAGTTGGGGTCTTAACTTACTGTTAAGAGTTAAAATACACCAGGTGCCATTTCACAATGTGCTTGTGCAGCAGCAGTTTGTCTCTTGATGTCAGTCACTGATAGTCACTCAATTAGCCCATGTCGGGTAAAATGTTTTAGATTGGTAAATTAGTCTAGCAGCCAGCTATCTAAACCTGTAGTAATCACGGTCAAATTATCTTCACTCTCACTCAGATATCACATTAAAAACTGCAAACATTTCTCCCCACTCTATGACAAAATGTGTAGAATTCAGTGGAGGCTCCTCGGGGGAGGAGCTAGCGCTGCTAGCTAGCGCTGCAGTGCATAAAATGTGGTGATTAGTTGACTCAAAGAGGAGAGAAAGACAATAGTTGAACAGTTTTGAACAAATTAATTTCTTCGAAAATGAAGGAGAAGCAAGAGAGAGATAGAGAGATACTTATACTGAACAAAAAATATTARCGCAACATGCAACAATTTTAAAGATTGTACTGAGTTTGTATTTGTATTTATTAAGGATTCCCATTGGCTGTTGCCAAGGCAGCAGCTACTCTTCCTTCACTACACATCTACAGTACAACATGTATAATACCACCATACAACATTAAATCAATGTACGTTTGTTTAGAGTGCGTTTGTGTGCGTATGCGCGTGTCTGTACCTGTGTGTGTGTGTCTCGTCACAGTACCTGCTGTTCCATAAGGTGTATTTGTATCTGTCTTTTTAAATCTGATTCTACTGCTTGCATCAGTTACCCGATGTGGAATAGAGTTCCATGTAGTCATGGCTCTATGTAGTACTGTGCGCCTCTCATAGTCTGTCCTGGACTTGGGGACTGTGAAGACACCTCTGGTGGCATGTCTTGTGGGTTATGAATGGGTGTCTGAGCTGTGAGCTGGTAGTTTAAACAGACAGCTCRGTGCATTCAGCTTGTCAACACTTCTTGAAAAAACAAGTAGTGATGAAGTCAATCTCTCCTCCACTTTCAGCCATGAGAGATTGACATGAATATTATTAATATTAGCTCCCTGTGTATATTTAAGGGCCAGCCGTGCTGCCCTGTTCTGAGCCAATTATCATTTTCCTAAGTCCCTTTTTGTGGCACCTGACCACACGGCTGAACAGTAGTCAACCCACTGTTCGTAGGCCGTCATTGTAAATAAGAATTTGTTCTTAACTGACTTGCCTAGTTAAATAAAGGTTACATTAAAATTAAAACAATAAARAAAATAGAAAACAATTMATCAGGCCCTAATCTATGGACTTCACGACAGGGAATACAGATAGGCATTATTGATCCCAGATACCTTMAAATAAATGGGCCTCACAATAGGCTTCAGGATCTCATCACGGTATTTCTGTGCATTCAAATTGCCATCRATAAAATGCAATTGTGTTCATTGTATGTAGCTTATGCYTGCCCATACCATAACCCCACCGCCACCATGGGGCACTCTGTTCACAATGTTGACATCAGCAAACCGCTTGCCCACATGACACCATACACGTGGTCTGCGGTTAGACGTACTGCCAAATTCTYTAAAACGATGTTGGAGGCGGCTTATGGTAGAGTAATTCAACTTAAATTATCTGGCAACAGCTCTGGTGGACATTCCTGCAGTCAGCTTGCCAATTGCACGCTCACTCAAAACTTGAGACATCTGTGGCATTGTGTTGTGYGACAAAACTGCACATTTTAGAGTGGCCTTTTATTGTCCCCAGCACAAGGTGCACCTGTGTAATGATCATGCCGTTTAATCAGCTTCTTGATATGCTACACCTGTCAGGGGGAGGGATTTTCTTTGCAAAGGGACAAATGCTCACCAACAGGGATGTAAACAGAGAAATAAGATTTTTGTGCATTTCCGCTCATGAAACATGGGATCGACACTTTACATGTTGCATTTATATTTTTGTTCTGTGTTGCTAGCCAGTTTAGTGTACTCACCCAGCTCAAACAGAGAGGGATGCTATGTTACCTAGCTGGCTATGGCTATCTACCACTGAAACTTTTGATATTTACAATGACAGCCTACCCCGGCTAAACCCGGACGATGCTGGGCCAATTGTGCGCTGCCCAATGGGACTCCCAATCACAGCCGGATGTGATGCAGACTGGATTCGAACCAGGGACTGCAGTGACACCTCTTGCACTGAGATGCAGTGCCTTAGACCGCCACGCCACTCGGGAGCTTGTTGCACAGCAACAGATGGAGAAAATCTACACCAGTCGAGTAATTCATTTCAACAATAATCTTCATTTTAATTTGACTTTACAAACAACAAGAGGGCTTAATTGGAGTCTATTTCTTCMGAGCCTAGGCCCATATAAAATCACTTAGCCTACCTCAACCAGTTATGTGGCTTCACAGCATCTTTCACAAGACAAGTAGAAGCCTCATAGAAGTGTTTTATTTTTATTAGGTCTACTTACAATTGCAACTGGCCTAAAATGTAGCATCCTAAATAAGACAATAATTGAAAGAAAAGAAGGCGATGTGTGTGAATGTCTGTCAGGATAGTCTGCTCCTGTAACAACAGAACAAACAGAACATACTGTCAGCTTGAGACCTAAATATCCCTGGATAAGCACTCACAATAATGTTAGTATTTACTAAATACAGTCATATAAGGCCACGAAGTTACTCGATCAATAGGAAAAGTTGCATTTCCCCTCAGACAYGATCTTGTGGATGTCGGGTGMGATCRGTTTGATTTTTTTCACAGAAGTCAATCGAGGCCAGTCCTCATGTGAAAGCCAGTTCCTGTTGTCGTTTGTCTATTTTGAGTTTATAGAGGAAAATCAGGACTTGCACGTAGTCGATCCAAACATTGTTAGCACATAAAATGCAATTTTCTTTATTGTGCCGTATTCCTCTGAGCATGCCACCCAACACGCATACAAGGATTCGGCACTCTTGAGCGAATCTGTGATTTGTCTCGATGTCTGGAATTCAATCAGCTCAGTTTGAATTGCGGCCTCACACAGCCAGGGTTTTCAGTGTGCTGAAGTCCAAATCGAACCACTCAGGCTTCCCAGTAAAGGCCTTAAGTTTTTCCACCATATCCACAACTGTTTTCCCTCTTCCTTGTAACTGCAGATTTAACCCGTTTAAGTGACAGAATATGTCAAAGCCAAAGAAGCTGTGTGTATCTTGCAGCTAACTCTTCAATGTTTCTGCGTCGGGCCTCTGGGGCGGGAAGGCCACTTTGAAAGTTCCATGCTCAGATTCATAATGACGTCTGAGATTGAATTCTTTGTAAACAGCGACCTTTTCAATGCAAATAAGACACACTGGCTTGGCATTGGGAAAAGATGATAAGATGAACGCATATCTCATCTGTACATATCTATCCTCTGAAACTTGAATTTTTCCATTAACTCACGAACCCCTTTCTTTTTGAGTACATCTTTGAGAGCGACATTTTCTCTCGCTATCAAGCGAATTATTCTGAACGAATGTTGACGTTAAAAAGTAGTGTAGTCTACAGTAGGCTACGTAGACCTGTTTTCCCCCACCAATCAACTCATAGAGAATAGACACAAAATAATATAGACATTGGTGATGTAATAAGCGTAATCAGTTCGCAATTATTATGTTATTGTCACTGAATTGTATGATGTACTAATCGATGTGTTAAACATGTTGTTCAATTTGTAGTGTGGGCAATTACTGTGCTAATGTATTATATAGTAATTATGCTCTGGCCCACCGACTATTAACGCAAAGATAGTTGATGCACCCTGCTCTAAACCATATTCAATAAATAAATAATAATAAATTAATTTTGTGCTCTCTTCTGTCAAGAGGGTGGCTGTTAAAATGTCAATTAGAGCCCCTAAAAGGCTAGGGCTCAGACTGCGTGTGTGTGGGCACTGAGGCCCCCACTCTCCTCCCTATTATAAATCTCATCACTGTTTTTTTTCTCCTCTCCAGAACGGTAACATAGAGAACCCTTACTGTACGGTATAGATGGCATCCTGGAGGCCTATCACGAGAGTCTGAAGCTGTTCAGCTCTACGGACCAACCAACTTCGGCCCCGTAGTCAACCATGTGGATGGCAGTAATCGTCCCGCACGCCCACGCACGCAACAGCACACACACGCACCGACCACGCACGCGCAACGCACGCACGCACGCACGCACAACACACACACTACACACACACACACACACACACAACACAACACACACACACACACACACACACACACACACACACACACACACACACACACCACAGTTAGGTGGGGTTAGGTAAGTGAGGAATGATAAGATTGACACGGAAGGAGGAAAAGCTGTGTGATAACTGTTAAAACAGAGAGGAGACCATTGAGATAACAGTTCTGAATATACAGTCCCAGTCCACTCCCCCAGTCACACTCCTCCAGTCACACTCCCTCACGTCACACTCCCCCAGTCACACTCCTCCAGTCACCATCCTCCAGTCACACCTCCTCCAGTCACACTCCCCCAGTCACACTCCTCCAGCCACACTCCTCCAGTCACACTCCTCCAGTCCACCCTCCTCCAGTCCATTCCTCCAGTCAGACTCCTCCAGTCACACTCCCCTCAGCTCACACTCCTCCAGTCACACTCCCCCAGTCACACTCCTCCAGTTCACACTCGCTCCAGTCACACTCCTCCAGTCACAACTCCCCAAGTCACACTCCCCAGTCACACTCCTCCAGTCACATTCCTCCAGTCAGACCTCCAGTCACACTTCCCCCAGTCACACTCCTCCAGTCACACTCCCCAGTCACACTCCTCCAGTCACACTCCTCCAGTCACACTCCTCCAGTCACACTCCCCCAGTCACACTCCTCCAGTCACACTCCCCAGTCACACTCCTCCAGTCACACTCCTCCAGTCCACACTCCCCCAGTCACACTCCTCCAGTCACACTCCCCCAGTCACACTCTCCAGTCACACTCCCCAGTCACACTCCTCCAGTCCACACTCCTCCAGTCACACTCCCCAGTCACACTCCTCCAGTCACACTCCCCCAGTCACACTCCTCCAGTCACACTCCTCCAGTCACACTCTCCAGTCACAGTCAGTCCCAGTCACATCCTCATCACAGTCCCAGTCACAGTCCCAGTCACACCTCCTCCAGTCACACTCCCCAGTCACACTCCTCCAGTCACACTCCTCAGTCACACTCCTCCTCACAGTCACACTCCTCAGTCCACAGTCAAGTCCCAGTCCCGTCCCAGTCACACTCCTCAGTCACACTCCTCCAGTACACTCCTCCATTCACACTCCTCCAGTCCCAGTCCTAGTCACAGTCCCAGTCCACACTCCTCCAGTTCACACTCCTCCAGTCACACTCCTCCAGTCACATCCTCCAGTCACACTCCTCCCTGTCACAGTCACACTCCCACAGTCACACTCCTCCAGTCAACACTCCTCCTCAAGTCCTCCTAGTCACACTCCTCCAGTCACCCTCCCGTCACAGTCACACTCCTCCAGTCACGTCCAAGTCCCAGTCACAGTCCCAGTCACACTCCTCCAGTCACACTCCCTCCAGTCACACTCCTCCATTCACACTCCTCCAGTCCCAGTCCTCCAGTACAGTCCAGTCACACTCCTCCATTCAACTCCTTCCTCCAGTCACATCTCCCAGTCACAGTCCAAGTCACAGTCCCAGTCACACTCC
>NW_019957667.1:76003-86003 GCF_002910315.2 Salvelinus sp. IW2-2015 | reverse complement strand
TCACTCTTTCCTTTGGTTATTGTTTTTTCTCTCTGTCTATGTCTCTCTCTGTCTCTCTCGCTCTGTCTCCCTCTCTCTCAATTCAAATCTCAATTATCTTATCCCTTTCTCTCTCTCTCTCTCTCCCTCTCTCTGTCTCTCTCTCCCTCCCTCCCTCCCTACCTCCCATCTTTTATTTGTTCTGGTTTGTTCTGGTTCATGTCATGGTTAAACAGGACATGTCATATCAGGGCCCCTAGCGAATCAGACACGTTAACATTTCTTTCTCCACTCAGTGATTCATTGTGTCATACATTATTCTATGTCTGCCCCCTCAACCCCCTACAGAAAGGTTTCCCAACCCTCTCCATGGGCCCCCCAGACATTTTTTGTTTTGTTTTACTCTAAACTGATTGAATTAGTCAAATGCTTGATGAATAGTTTAGGGTTAAACAAAAACAAATTATGTCTGGGGGGGGGGGGCTTACTGCCAACATCACTTTAATGTTGTTTCTGTCTCTCACACTTCCTCAGGAGGTTTAAAAACATGGCTTTAATAGAGAGCAGGGGTGTCAAACATACAGCCCACGAGCTGATTCAATGCGGCCGCGGGTGGGTTCAGGTGGTTTTTCAGTGCAGCACTACAGACCTCGGTGAAGACAGGATGTGGCACGCGGGGAAATGAGTTTGACACCCCTGCCATAGAGATTAGTTTCAGTGTCTAGCACATTGGTTCTCTCTGTCTGTGACCGCCTGGTGGTGTTTTGAGGTGTGGTTTTCTCACCTGTTTAAGGCAGCATTCATCCGTCAAGACCAGACAGTTCCCTCTGTAGACCTGTCCTGTAGGCTACTCCAGGTCAGACCCACAATGTATATGGAGAGAGTTTGGACATTGCAGGTTGATTACATCCAAGACTTAATTGGATTGGTTAGATGGTGTCATGTATCTTCAATGTCTTCCATGTTAGCCCCCAACTGTCTTCCATAGTTGTTGTCATGACTAACTATAGTGACAGCCTTTAGGTTTAAACTCGATTCAAATATTCAATTGCCACTTTGGTATCACACTGTGGTTCTAAGAACGATATGTGCTACCTGGGGTATCAAGCTGTGGTTCTCAGAACGTTGTGTTCTAGCTGGGGTATCAAGCTGTGGTTCTCAGAACGTTGTGTTCTAGCTGGGGTATCAAGCAGTGGTTCTCAGAACGTTGTGTGCTAGCTGGGGTATTAGCTGTGGTCTCAGAACGTTGTGTTCTAGCTGGGGTATCAAGCTTTGGTTCTCAGAACGTTGTGTGCTAGCTGGGGTATTAAGCTGTGGTTCTCAGAACGTTGTGTTCTAGCTGGGTATCAAGCTTGTGTTCTCAGAACGTTGTTCTAGCTGGGGTATCAAGCTGTGGTTTTCAGAACGTTGTGTTCTAGCTGGGGTATCAAGCTTGGTTTCTCAGAAGTTGTGTTCTAGCTGGGGTATCAAGCTATGGTTCTCAGAACGTTTGTGTGCTAGCTGGGTATCAAGCTATGGTTCTCAGAACGTTGTGTGCTAGCTGGGTATCAAGCTATGGTTCTCAGAACGTTGTGTGCTAGCTGGGGTATCAAGCTATGGTTCTCAGAACGTTGTGTGCTAGCTGGGTATCAAGCTATGGTTCTCAGAACGTTGTGTGCTAGCTGAGGTATCAAGCTGTGGTTCTCAGAACGTTGTGTCTAGCTGGGGTATACGCTATGGTCTCAGAACTTGTTTGCTACTGAGTATCAAGCTGTGTTCTCAGAACGTTGTGTGCTAGCTGGTATCACGCTATGGTTCTCAGAACGTGTGTGCTAGCTGGTATTCAAGCTGTGGTTGTCAAAGGTCAGTTCTCGAGTGAAGCCCTCAAAATGAGCCTGATGCACTAGGCCTAATGTCTTCGTCTGTCAGAGCCTGGGTGGCCTCTTGTCTCTGTCAGTGGGACATCACAGGACATAATTGACGACTTGTGAACTCCCTTTAATTCAGAGATCCATCATTCGTCATCAGACATACATGATAGTGTCCGTTCCTCCTCACCTCTACCTACCAATTGTCCCACCCACCATGGTAGCCTACCTATCTTTAAATTAAGATACTGTCGGGTTTAGTGTTTTTAATTGATAGGTTCAACAGACAGTGTTTTATCCTTTATTCATCACTAAGAGAGGAAAAGGGGGGGGGGTGATAGAAAGGCTTCTCAATCATATTCAAGTTTAATGTAAAACAAAAAACTTTCAATTATACTGTACCTAGCGTTTCTACTCCTCTGTGGTATATTGTGGTAGTTTATTTTACAAACACACATACACACACACACACACACACACACACACACACACACACACACACAGCACACACACACACACACACACACACACACACACACACACACACACACCACACACACACACACACACACACACACACACACACACAACACACACCACACACACACCATGTATCCTGTGGGTGTGTTTAATTATAGCACGCTGGGTTTTTGCCCAGAGGCCTCCCATAAAACATTGGGCTGGTCCAGGATAGTAGAGCTGTAAAACCAACATAAAAATTTAATGAGGTGTGTGTGTGTGTGTGTGTGTGTGTTGGTGTGTGTGTGGTGTTGTGTGTGTGTGTGTGTGTGTGTGTGTGTGTGTGTGTGTGTGTGTGTGTGTGTGTGTGTGTGTGTGTGTGTGTGTGTATAACAAAGCAGTAAAACATGTACAATGTAATCAGCAGGCGAGTGGACCCAGGTTCCCCGGCCAGGTGATAAATCACTCAACGAGACCTGAATACACAATATCAGAAGTTTAAATCCCCTCATTCATTTATCATTATTTTCATTAATATATTCAAAATGTTCCTGTTAGTTTCTAGTGGAGAAAAGGCTTCTCCATATGACTTTTTGACATATTCTAATGAGACCGTGTTGACATAAATAATTATAGAAAAAAACTTCACATGTGAAAATCAGATATGCCGTTTCACATGTAAGAAAACTCCAAATGTGAAAATCATCACGTTCACCTGTGAATTGAAGTTCACCTGTGGAATGAAGGTTACACTGTGGAATGAAGTTCACCTGTGGAATGAGGTTCCCTGTGGAAATTGAAGGTTCACCTGTGAATGAAGGTCACGTGAATGAAGTTCACCTGTGGAATGCAAAGGTTCACCTGTGAATGAAGGTCACCTGTGGCAATAGATTCACTTGGATTGGAGTCACCTGTGGATGAAGGTTCACCTGTGGAATGAAGGTTCACCTGTGGAATTGAAGGTTCACCTGTGAATTGAGGTTCACCTGTGAATTGAGTTCACCTGGAATTGCAGGTTCACCTGTGGAATTGAAGGTTCACCTGTGGAATTAAGGCACCGAATGAAGTTCACCTGTGAATGAGGCTGATGAAGGTTCACCTGTGGAATTGCAGGTTCACCTGTGGAATGCAGGTTCACCTGTGGAATTGAAGGTTCACCTGTGGAATTGTTCACCTGTGAATTGAAGGTTCACCTGCTGGAAGTTGAAGGTTCACCTGTGGAATTGAAGGTTCACCTGTGGAATTGAAGGTTCACCTGTGGAATGAGTACCTTGAATTAGGTTCACCTGTGGATAGGTTCACCGTGGAATTAGGTTCACCTGTGGAATTGAAGTTCACCTGTGGAATTGAAGGTTCACCTGTGAATTGAAGGTTCACCTGTGAATTGAAGGTTCACCTGCTGGAAGTGCAGCGTCACCCTGTGAATTGAAGGTTCACCTGTGGAATTGAAGGTTCACCTGTGGAATTGAAGGTTCACCTGTGGAATTGAAGGTTCACCTGTGGAATTGCAGGTTCACCTGTGGATTTTAAATAATGTTATTCTCCTCACATGTTTAAAGATGATTGCAGTTTCCACCAGTGGAATTAAGGTGACAACATCTATAAAGCCCAAATGCGGTACAAGGGAACGATTTTGCTGGACAGACATGGACAAGAGTGGACAGAATGAAATGTTTTGGGGGCAGTTAATGGAACACATTCAAATGGAAACATAGTTCTACTGTATGAAAATCACTGCCTGTTAAAAGGCCCATCTTTAGACGCTACACTGAACCAAAATATAAWCGCAACATTTAAAGTGTTGGTTCCATGTTTTATGAGCGGATAATGAACACAATTGCATTTTATCGATGGCAATTTGAATGCAAAGAGATACTGTGATGAGATCCTGAGGCCCATTGTTGTGCCATTCATCCGCTGCCATCACCTCATGTTTCAGCATGATAATACACGGCCACATGTCTCAAGGATCTGGACACAATTCCTGGAAGCAGGAAACGTCCCAGTTCTTCCATGGCCTGCATACCTCACCAGACATGTCACCCACTAAGCATGTTTGGAATGCTCTGGATCGATGTGTACGACAGCGTGTTCCAGTTCCCGCCAATATMCAGCAACTTCGCACAACCATTAAAGAGGAGTGAGACAACATTCCACAGGCCACAATCAACAGCCTGATCAACTCTATGTGAAGGAGATGTCGCGCTGCATGAGGCAGATACTGACTGGTTTTCTGATCCACGCCCCTACCTTTTTTTAAAGATATCTTTGACCAACAGATGCATATCTGTATTCCCAGTCCTGTGAAATCAATAGATTTAGGGCTTAATGGATTTATGTTAATTGACTGATTTCCTCGTATGAACTGTAACTCAGTAAAATCACTGAAATTGTTGCATGTTTCGTTCATATTTTTGTTCGGTAAACCTACATTTTTGGACTTATAAATGAAAGATATATACCCAATGATTTATGAAGAATATAAAGTATAAATRCCTCATTAGCTCTACTGTCATACCCCATCAGAACCCAAAATATAAGATTGTTTAACTCCAATGTTTGTAAACAAAGTAAATGAAAACATGRTTAAAACTATCATTTTGATATCATGGATGGTCAGTCCTTGCATCCTTAGCGTAGTCTATGGATTTAAAAGTGGTTGCGTTTCTCCACTCCCATCCCTCAGCTTTTTAATGAAACTGTGGCGGGGAAACACTGTGTTAATGTTTCAATTAAGGATTGTGGCTTTAAACACGTTTAATGGAGTAATCGTGTTATTATGATGCAATCCTCTAGTGAGTTAGTTACTTTTGTCCCGTTAATATCAAACAAAACTTCTGAAGTCGAGAACAACACGCTTAGTATTGCAAACCAAAATAATGATATTTAAAGCAAAACACGAACCCCAAGAAGTATTGATAGCGAAAACAAAGTATTGCAAGGAAATAATTTTGAAATGCGAGAACAAATTATTTGTAAATTTAAAAAAATTGTGTGGGGAAGGACAACGTGCTTAAATCAAATGGCACCCTCTTTTCTGCAATTTTCCCTTGTCATTGGTTATGTTACCCTGGCCTTTGTTACCATTGGTTATGTTACCCTGGCCTTTGTTATCATTGGTTATGTTACCCTGGCCTTTGTTATCATTGGTTATGTTACCCTGGCCTTTGTTATCATTGGTTATGTTACCTGGCCTTTGTTATCAATTGGTTATGTTACCCTGGCTTTGTTATCATTGGTTATGTTACCCTGGCATTTGTTATCATTGGTTATGTTACCCTGGCCTTTTTATCATTGTTATGTTACCCTGCATTTGTTATCATTGGTTATGTTACCCTGGCCTTTGTTATCATTGGTTATGTTACCTGGCCTTTGTATCATTGGTTATGTTACCTGGCCTTTGTTATCATTGGTTATGTTACCCTGGCGTCTGTTATCATTAGTTATGTTACCCTGGCCTTTGTTATCATTAGTTAGTTACCCTGGCTTTGTTATCATTGGTTATGTTACCCTGCATCTGTTATCATTAGTTATGTTACCCTGGCCTTTGTTATCATTAGTTATGTTACCCTGGCCTTTGTTATCATTGGTTATGTTACCCTGGCATCTGTTATCATTGTTATGTTACCTGCCATTTGTTCATTGGTTATGTTACCCTGGCCATTTGTTATCATTGGTTATGTTACCCTGGCCTTTGTTATCATTGGTTATGTTACTCTGGCCTTTGTTATCATTAGGTTATGTTACCCTGGCCTTTGTTATCATTGGTTATGTTACCCTGGCATTTGTTATCATTGGTTATGTTACCTGGCCTTTGTTATCATTAGTTATGTTACCCTGGCCTTTGTTATCATTGGTTATGTTACCCTGGCATCTGTTATCATTGATTATGTTACCCTGGCCTTTGTTATCATTGGTTATGTACCTGGCATCTGTTATCATTGGTTATGTTACCCTGGCATTTGTATCATTGGTTATGTTACCCTGGCATTTGTTATCATTGGTTTATGTTACTCTGGCCTTTGTTATCATTGGTTATGTTACCTGGCCTTTGTTTCATTGGTTATTGTTACCCTGGCCTTTGTTATCATTGGTTATGTTACCCTGGCATTTGTTATCATTGGTTATGTTACTCTGGCCTTTGTTATCATTGGTTATGTTACCCTGGCATCTGTTATCATTGGTTATGTTACCCTGGCCTTTGTTATCATTGGTTATGTTACCCTGGCCTTTGCTTTTTCTGTTTTTTTTCAAGTTGCAAGTTTTGTCCCATTCATTCCAACAACATACTGTCCCTGCCTCCCACTGCTGATTTGCCTCTGAAGCCAAGCAGGGTCGGCACGGGTAGAACAATGAATCAGATGTTTCACCGAATGTATAAATCTTAGGTATCGGGTTGGCATTTCCCACTCACTGCAAATGTTCTCATCGATGAAAGATTGAATCTCAATATAGTTTCCTGTTCCTAAAACTAGAATCTGTTATGAACAGAGTGGACTATGTTCTGTAGACTTTACCCTTTGCCAAAGTTAGATTTTTTTTATTGTTTAGAAAGAGTGCAAAGGGGCGAATTGATTAGCCGTTCCCTAACGGAAATAGGAAAATACATGCTAGAACGCTCCAATAGGATCTCGCTAGCTCCTGCTTGCCTCTGCCCGCCCACCCATTGGTAACGACAGGCGGTGGACTATCTTGGGTTAGTTATAAAAACATCTTTGGGGTCCCTGGATGAGAAACCTGATGTGGCTGGAAGTGCTGCAAATATACGTGTGAAAAATAAACGTGTAGAGAAATAAAAGTCGGGATCATTGTTTTCACAAGGGAGAAACGTGAAAAATGTACATGTGAAACTTCACACGTGTCTGATTGAAGATTAAAAATAAATAAATAATTCACACGGTTTTTTTTACAATTTTTTCATGTTTTCTTTTTGTTGGATATGGTAACTAGGGAAGATTGACTGTGTTTTTTTGTTTTCTCATGGCTGTGGAACTCAGCTGTCAATCGAGCATGATGAGAGGGGATGGCATAAATGGGGCATGGAAGACGGGTTATTTTTGGTTGCGTGTGATGCACTGATGACTGTGTGTGTGTGTGTGTGTGTGTGTGTGTGTGTGTGTGTGTGGTTGTTGTGTGTGTGTGTGTGTGTGTGTGTGTGTGTGTGTGTGTGTGTGTGGTTGGTGTGTGTGTGTGTGTGTGTGTGTGTTGTGTGTGTGTGTGTGTGTGTGTGTGTGTGGACGTGGGAGGACAGGGACTGTGACAGGAGCTTCTGTTGAACACTGATACTTTGGGGTCATTTATCTATTTTGGGCTAAAAACAGAAAGGACAAGACAGAAACAGAAGAAGCCGCCTCCTACTATTAGTCATGTGACCTGTGAAATAAACTCAACATAAAAATGATTTAGTGACAAATAATGAACAAGTATTTCAGATTAGCTACCCCATACTTAAACATTAGGGTTAATGGTCTCCAAAGATCAGCGTTCAGGAGTAACTTCCACCATCTCCTGTTCCTGCTCCGGAGGGCGTGTCTTAGGAGTGGCTGGGAAGGTGATTGGTGGGATGGGTTGCCGTGGTGATAGAGAATCGGCCCCTCCCCCCACCCCTCCACTCCTTCCTCACAAGCATCTTCAGTCTCCCGACTCCTATCTAATCAACACTTTCCCAGTGTTTTATCACTGACTTAGGAAACAGAGATGTCCTGTGTATGTCCTATGTAATACTCRCAACACGTCAGTGTGCTTCTGTGGTTGTTTTCTTACTTCATTTTGTCTTTGTTGCCATCTTGCTATCTTTTGTGCTCAACTATTTGGAGTATTATGTTATGCCTTTTTTGACAAATAAAAGTACCAAACATTTTCAAAAAATGCTCACACTTTTGTCAAACCCACATTAGTAATAACACTGGCTTTAGGCTGTCTTCTCTGCTCAGGGAACGCGTTCAGTTTCATCAGTGGATGAGGAGAGTTTCATCACTACCGTCCAGAGAATAACCAGCCTTAAATTGACTGACTAAACACACACACTGTCTCATGAAGATAAGAGCAACGACAGGGGGAGAAGCAGGAACATTGGATTTGGGTTCTAAAAACACCAGAGGAACAAGAGAATTGGGTGTTTAACGTCCCCTCCAGATTCATGGGGAGACAGGTGTTTTGTCAACCAATTTAGCAAGATCCCGAGACAATTACTCCTGCCTTTATTTAGCTGAGGACCATTGTCTGAATCAGGCTACACACAGCTTCTGAACAGGCTACATCACAGCTCTGAACAGCTACATCACAGCTCTGAACAGGCTACATCACAGCTCTGAACAGGCTACATCAACAGCCTGAACAGGCTACATTAACAGCTCTGAACAGGCTACATCACAGCTCTGAAAACACGCTACATTACAGCTCTAACAGGCTACATCACAGCTCTGAACAGGCTACATTCACAGCTCTGAACAGGCCTACAACAGCTCTGACAGGCTACATTACAGCTCTGAACAGGCTACATCACAGCTCTGAACAGGCTACATACAGCTCTGAACAGGCTACATTCACAGCTCTGAACAGGCTACATTACAGCTCTGAACAGGACTACACCACATCTTCTGAACAGGCTACATTACAGCTCTGAACAGGCTACATCACAGCTCTGAACAGGTACATACAGCTCTGAACAGGCTACATTACAGTCTGAACAGGGTACATCACAGCTCTGAACAGGCACATACGCTAGAACGGCTACATTACAGCTCTGAACAGGCTACATTACAGCTCTGAACAGGCTACATTACAGCTTGAACAGGCTACATTCAGCTCTGAACAGGCTACATTAACAGCTGACACCAATAGGTTTAGCCATCCATCTACAGTACATGTTCTACACACAAATCCAAGATGGCCAGTCGTATTCATTCAAGCTCACAGTGAGATTCTCCTCACTATGTTGACCCAAGTGTGATCTACATGATATTCATCTGTGACAGCGATATGGTTACCCATCCACTTCTAGGTTGCCACACACTAATGTTCTGGAGAGAAGAGCAGGTCTGCGTGCTGAAGGGCCATTCACTAAGAATGGGGCTGTATCTATCTATTGTTCTACACACGGAGTACACAGAGAAACAGTAGGCCTAGTACTGTGTGATCTGAACACTTTCCCTCCAATGTGCATTCCTTTCCCTCTCTCTTCTGTTTCTCTCTCTCTCTCTGTTTCTCTCTCTGTTTCTCCCTCTCTGTCTCTCTTCTTTCCTCTCTCTCTTTCTTTTTCTGTTTCTCTCTCTCTCTGTTTCTCTCTCTCTCTCTGTTCTTTCTGTTTCTCTCTCTCTCTCTCGCTCTCTGTCTCTCTTTCTGTTTCTCTCTTTCTGTTTCCTCTCTCTGTTTCTCTCTCTCTCTGTTTCTTCTCTCTCTCTCTGTTCTCTCTGTTTCTCTCTCTCTCTCTCTCTCGTCTCTGTCTCTCTTTCTGTTTCTCTTTCTGTTTCTCTCTCTCTGTTTTCTCTCTTCTTTCTGTTTTCTCTCTCTTCTTCGGTTTCTGTTTCTCTCTCTCTGTTTCTCTCTCTCTGTTTCTCTCTCTTCTGTTTCTCTCTCTCTGTTTCTCTCTGTTTCTCTCTGTTTCTCTCTCTCCGTTTATCTCTCTCTCTCTCTCTTTTCTGTTTCTCTCTTTCTGTTTCTCTCTCTCTTTCTGTTTCTCTCTCTCCTCTCCCTATCCTCTCTCTTTCTCAACA
>NW_019957667.1:71655-72938 GCF_002910315.2 Salvelinus sp. IW2-2015 | reverse complement strand
AGTCCAAAGTCTGACGATTTTGGTTCCAACCTCCGTGTCTTTGTGAGATGCAGAGTAGGTGAACGGATGATCTCTCTATGTTGTGGTTCCCATCGTGCAAGCATTGGAGAGGACGTGTCGTGATGGTGTGGGCACGTCTTTGCTGGTGGACTCATCAGAACAAAGGACAGATTTCCACTGGTCTAATGTCCGTTGCTCATGTTTCTTGGCACAAGCAAGTCTCTTCTAATTATCGGTGTCCTTTAGTAGTGGTTTCTTTGACCATGAAGGCCTGATTCACGCAGTCTCCTCTGAACAGTTGATGTTGAGATGTGTCGTTTCTCTTTGCTTATTTGAGCTGTTCTTGCCATAATATGGACTTGGTCTTTTACAAAATTGGGCTAYCTTCTGTATACCAYCCCTACCTTGTCACAACACAACTGATTGGCTCAAATGCATTAAGAAGGAAAGAAATTCCACAAACTTTTAACAAGGCACATCTGTTAATTGAAATGAATCTGGTTAAGAGAATGCCAAGGGTGTGCAAAGCTGTCATCCAGGCAAAGGGTGGCTACTTTGAAGAATCTCAAATATAAAATATATTTAGATTTGTTTAACACTTTTTTGTCACTACATGATTCCATATGTGTTATTTCATAGTTTAGATGTCTTCACTATGATCCTACAATATAGAAAATAATAAAAATATAAAAATAAAGAAATACCCTTGAATGAGTAGGTGTGTCCAAACTTTTGACTGGTACTGTACATATCTACCTCAATTAGTTTGTACCCCTGCACATAAACTCAGTACTGGTACCCCGTGTACATAGCCAAGTTATTTTTACTCATTGTGTATTTATTCCTTGTGTTACTATTTTCTTTCTCTCTGCATTGTTGGGAAGGGCCCATGAGTCAGCATTTCACTGTTAGTCTACACCTGTTGTTTACGAAGCATGTGACAAATAAAACATTATTTTATATACTAGSCAACACATTTGAAAATGCTCAAATCACAGAAATAGTTTTTCATCAAATTCGTCATTGCTCTTGAAAACAAGATTTTCATCTCAATGAGACCAAGTTGTTGTAATGATGGGGAGGAGTATGTCTAAAAAGATTTGACACAAAAATCATCTGTACTAGTTGTCCAGGCTCTGGTGGATGTTAAGTATGTATCTGCGGTTAAGGACAAGGGTGCTTGCTCTGTTCTGAGGCAGCTAGCAGCTTTGCTAGGTCTTTCTTTACTGCACTTGACCATATTACCAGACAGTAATCAAGATGGACACTTGACAGAGGCATAG
>NW_019957667.1:61612-67403 GCF_002910315.2 Salvelinus sp. IW2-2015 | reverse complement strand
ACACAAGACACTTTTAAAATCAAATCAAGCAGCAGCTACTCTTCCTGGCTCCACAAAAAACACAAGATTGACAAGTAACAAAACACTGATGATACAATGATAAACAAGGACAGTCACACAATTGTAAAATACAACGAATACAAACAATACAGCTAAAAAACAATGTGTGTGTTAGTGTTGGTGTGTGTATTTGTGTATATGTGTGTTTGTGTGTTAGTCTGTGTTTGTGTGTGTGTGTGTGTGCTTGTGTGTGTGTGTGTGTGTGTGTTGTGTGCGTTGTTGGTGTGTTGTGTGTGTGTGTGTTTGTGTGATGGTGGTGTGTATGTGTTTGTGCGTGTGTGTGTATTTGTGTGGTGTGTTAGTCTGTGTGCGTGTATTTGTGCTTGTGTGTGTGTGTGTGTGCGTGTGTGTGTGTGCGTGTTTGTGTGTGTGTGTGTGTGTTTGTGTGTGTGTGTATGTGTTTGTGCGTGTGTGTGTATTTGTGTGTGTGTGTAGTCTGTGTGCGTCTTGTTGTGTTTGTGTTGTGTGTGTGTGCTTGTGTGTGTTGCGTGTTGTGTGTGTGTGTGTGTGTTTGTGTGTGTGTGTATGTGTTTGTGCGTGTGGGTGTATTTGTGTGTGTGTTTTGTGTGTGTGTGTGTGTGTGTGTGTGTGTGTGTGTGTGTGTTCGTGTGTGTGGTTTGTGTTCTTCACATGAAATATTTGATCATCTGTCACATCTGCTATTTTCCTGTGGCAGGTAAATATGTTCCAGACAACATGTTCAGATTCTTACTCAACTTCGTTCTCTATTTTGTTTCTTTATCTCTTTCTGTCCAAGTGTTTGGTGTGTGTTTGGTGTGTGTTTGGTGTGTGTTTGGTGTGTGTTTGGTGTGTGTTTGGTGTGTGTTTGGTGTGTGTTTGGTGTGTGTTTGATTTGTGTTTGTTCTCTTAACCCTGCAGCCATGGTGGAGTTGGATGGTGATGACATCAGAATCTCTTCCAGAGGGAAGCTGGCAGAGAGAGACATTGTCCAGGTGACTCACACACACACACACACACTTTAGTATGTCACACAGGCCATGAACACAGCTACGAACAAACACAGCTTTTCTTGACCAGTTGAAATGTCATGGCTTTCCCTAGGAGGTCTTTATCCAGTGAGGGGTATTGTTGGATTTTTTTAAGCATTCATTTACAGTTTGTTTTACAATCACTTGGACCCATTTCTCAATACTTAGGTCACTTTTTCAAAAGTCTTCACACAGTTCTCCTAATCAACTTTCAGCTTGGCACAGCAGTTACTTTCACATCCAAAATGCACCAAAACACTTCATACAYGTCTCAAATCAACTCATTCTTCCAGAACACTAGCAAAGGTTGTCACCCAACAAGCACACTTTGTCACTCATAGAACAATGACCTAAACAACACTAACAGGTAGCATTACACAATGTTTTCTTTTGTAAAATGTCTTTACAAAACAAGAATGACACCTCTCTACTGTTTAGAATTCACTGTGGTATATGTTACAGGAATGAATCAGACATGATGCAATATGCTTAAATATGGTTTATGTCATTCTTTGGCATTGAGTGATTCCAAAATACAAKAATTTGTATATACACCATCTACTGATACAGATACAGTAGCAATGCTAGTCAACCCTGTCTTCTGCATGGCCACAGGTTCTCATCCACATCACATCTTATGTCATCTTGGGCAATACCCCTAGGAAAGAATATTTTGGCATGCCTGGTCCATCCCTGGCAATCATCTGCAGATAAGTCCAAGCATCCAGCCTTCATTGCGTCCAGGAGGGACATTTGATCATGTTGTCGTGTCTTTGGCATCATTAAATGAAGACTTCGTTTTTATCAAAGATTCTCTGTAATTATTATTACGCGATTAAACTGATTAATCATGTAACTGTAATTAACTAGGAAGTCGGGGCACCAAGGAAAATATTCAGATTACAAAGTTATAATTTTCCTAATATACCTTTTCAGATATTTTCATATCTGATCAATTAGTCTTCTTAATTAATKAATGATTTACTTTACCTCACGTTAGTCTCATTCCAAACGTCGTAAATTGTTGGTTATCTGCACGAACCCAGTCTTCACTATGAGTCATCCATACATCAATTGTCTTAAATCATTTATTTACTAACTAAATAATTCACAGAAATGCATAAACAAACAAACAAAGTAAATATGGTTACAAGAAATGATAGGGGAATGTGCCCTAGTGGGCTAAACCGGCACGGCGGCTTGTTAGACAAAAGGGAAGTGGGGGTCAGCTGAGAAGTCACTACAGAGTTGATAATTATAATAATTGAAATGCTAATCCTTTGCACATGAACGCTCACTCATTCGGGAACAATTGCAATCAATATATATATTTACGCTCAGTGTGTCGTCGGGATCTCTGTTGAAAAGTTAGTTTCTGTTGGAGAGTTTCCGTCCTCTCTCTCTCTCTCTCTCTGTCGTGGTTAGAATGGATAGTTCAGAGTGACATTCATTCATGTCGTTATGGATAGGTGTTTCGGTGGTTGTCGTTCTTCGCGTTCAATGATACCGAATTCCTAGCTGCAGACTAGTAATTAATATCAAAGACTTGTTCTTATTCTGTCGGTATCGATAGTCTAAGAGTTTAACCACGTGGAATGGTTAAAAGATTCAGCAGTCTGTCTCAAACCTTGGCCCTCTCGTTATCGAGGTAAGCTGGTCTGCAACCTTTGTCCTCTCGTGATTGAGAGAAACATGGTCTGGTGATAGAAAACCCGAGTGGGGGTTTTATTCGGAAGTTGCAGAAAAGGGCCTGTCCCAGGATGCCCGACCATAACTGTGCTCATGGGCGGTCCTCTGATTTAGTTAAACTCAAAAGGGAATTGGAGTTTCCTTCATTAAACAGTCCAAAATCACATTACACAATTTTACAAACAGTATCAACTCACTCATTCATCTTATACAACAATTAGATGTAAACCTCATATCTGAGGCTATTATATAAACAGCGTTATGGTAATGTGGCCGCACCGTCTCCCATGAGCTTCCCCAAGTGGAACAACGGACCAGTTCGTAGCTGGATTCTTCACCGATCTTTATTACCTTCTCTGAACATAAATGTTGTTCGGACCTCAAGTTCTGTGAGGTGGAAGGAATTCCTTTGTTCTCTATGAAACTTCACTCTGTCTCTATACTGTGTGCGCATGAGGCAGGATCTTTCCTAGGAATTTACGACCTCTCTGACCACAGCAGCCTGGTTGTAGGAGGCAGAGAGAGGGGGATGGTGCTCGCTGTACCCAAAAGGGCAACTCATGACAATGTGGATGGTGGTCATAAACCTTCCACCTCCATGAGGAAAATAATTCCTCTATGGGGTTGAGGAATGGAGAGTAAGGTGGAGGAAAAGTGACACCCATCCTGGGTGTTCTGCAAACCACTCTGTGACTGCACGGGACTGGGGAAATGCCATATTGTCCCATAACAATTACAAACGTTGCGCTGGTGTTTGTAAGGCCCAATTAGCGTTTGATGTCAAACAGCAAATCATCAGAAAATATTGCTGCGCACACCATTGTGATTTGGCACCCTTCTGGCCCGGGACATCATTCCACTGTGGCTCTATTTCCAAATCACCATCCTTCTTCGCCACTGTGTTTTGGGCAAGTTGAAACCAGCCTCATCCACAAAGATGAATATGTAGGGTGTTTGCCTGGCTTCAATCTCCATGACTCTCTAAAATAAATCCACAAGGCAACATAAGAGTTATTACGGTAGTTTACATTATACCTAAAAACATGCCGCAGTGTGCCTCTGCCCTGTTTGGTTCTGYTCAAAACCAGTTCTGTATTTTATAGTCATCTTACCTGGACATATTGGTTCCTGAGTTGCTTGACTCGTTCAGAGTTCCTCTCAAAGGGGACAGTGTACAACTGCTTCATCCTGACTTGATGATGTTTCAGGACTCTAGAAATAGTTATGCTTACATTGTGAATATTTCCAAATGTAATGTTGTCTGCCAACAGTCTGTCCCGAATCTCTGTGAGTTTTATGCCATTGTTTCTGATGACCATATCAACGATTGCAGTGAAAATCCTACCTCTCCTGCCTGTGGAAGGTAACCGTTGGGTCCTAAGCAGAAATACAAAAACAATTACACACAAGTGGGTTTGGAGGCTTTGCTCAAATGACTTCTGTAATGTGCAGATCAGTCAGATGCCCTTGCAGAATGCACATCTTACCTGTTGTTTTGCCGGAAATTTCTCACAATAGATGCCACTGTTGAGCGTTGCAGATTTGTCTGCACTCTCAGACCAGCCTCTCTCATTGATAGACCATGATTTATTACAGGATCAATTAGAGCAGCCCTAATCTCATCTGAGACTACAGCTCTTGATCTTCCTCTCAGTCTTCTTCCACCACGCATACGTACTCCTCTCCCTCTCCCAGACACTCTTCTTCCTCTGTCAGCCACTTCTCTATCTCGGGCTGGGTCCATGTTTAAGTTACAGTACAGCATTATTCCTAAGATGTCCCCTTCTGTATAGATGGTAATGAAATTGAAAGCCTAACACCTGGGTGTTCCGCTACAATGGGAATCAGCTGTGGTTGGTCTAATTGTTTTGATAGTATTTCATTTTTTAGATGTGGAATATATTTCAATACGGTATTACTATAGAAATGTAGCAAATTGCTGTCGTATTCAATGTTGTGTTATGTTAGGTTTTGAACTAAAGTTTAACAGTTTTGAAAAGAGTATGTAAGCATTTGCAAATTGGCCTGTAGGTACATAGAGTTTTGGTGGCGGTTGTGTCTGAGTGAGAAAATAATTCATAATTCATGAAAAAAAAGCTGTACATTTTAAGTGTTTATTTATAATGTCATATTCATGAGAGGTTATGAGAAGTTGTCATAAGGTATTTTGTCTCTCCTTGCCAGTTTGTTCCATTCAGAGACTACATGGATCGCACAGGGAACCATGTCCTCAGTATGGCCCGGCTAGCCAAGGACGTCCTGGCTGAGATCCCTGATCAGTTCATCTCTTATATGAAGAGTCGGGGCATCAAACCCAACCCTGCACCGCCCCCCTACACACCCTCTGGACACACACACCACACACAGATCTGACCACCTCACACACACACACACACATCTTTACACTGAGTACTGATGAGAGAGACACCATCAAAGATTTGCAACCCCGAGGAATCATGGGAGGGGAACTCTCTGTCTACTTCCTGATTGGAACATCGGGACAGGAAGTGATGTAAGAGGAAGCTATTAAAGCTACAGGTGTTTGTGTCAGAACTCTCCCGGACAGGTAACTCTCTGGACTGGGGAAGACAACAGCGTTTCTGTTCATTGTGGTTCTATCTATTCTGTTTGTCTCTCTGGAGGAAAAGAGAGACTGCCATGGAGCGATGATATGTTGCTGTGCCATACAAGGACTTGGTGATCGATGAATTGTCTTTTTATCAACATACATGGGCCTGTGACTGTTTTCTCTTGTATTGTTTAAGAGCAGGTGTGATCGAGGGGTCATGTTGTGGTTGAAACTTGTGCCTGTCTGTGGAGTGGTCATCTAACCGGCCAAGTGGAACCCTTATATGAACTCTGACCTCTCACCTTCGACCTTTGATCTTGCATGTGATTGGTGTATTGGAGCGCGTGTGGTAAGGTGGTGATGTTTTTAGAAACCTTTCCATCAGTTTACTAGTTTGTTTTGGGCCTCAGACATGTCCACATATTGACTTGTAGCTTCATCATTCTAGTTTGTTTTGGGCCTCAGACATGTCCACATATTGACT
>NW_019957667.1:6246-61244 GCF_002910315.2 Salvelinus sp. IW2-2015 | reverse complement strand
ACATCTAGTGTTGTATTTGGCCTCAGACATGTCCACATAATGACTGGGTAGCTATCACATTCTAGTTTGTTTGGGGCCTTCAGACATGTCCACCATATTGACTTTGTAGGCTTCATCATTTCTAGTTATGTTTTGGCCTCAGACATGTCCACATATTGGACTTGTTACTCATCATTCTAGTTTGTTTGGGCCTCAGACATTCCACATATTGGACTTGTAGCTCATCATGGCTAGTTTGTTTTGGGGCCTCAGACATGTCCACATATTGACTTGTAGCTTCATCATTCTAGTTTGTTTTGGGCCTCAGACATGTCCACATATTGACTTGTAGCTTCATCATTCAAGGTGAAAAAAAGAAAAGTATTTGTAATTTTTTGTTTCATTGCTTCACTAAGTTTTTCGTACTCCCATAAGTTATTGATTCTTCTCTTGCTTTACATTTCAAAGCATGTTTGTGTAGGATGAAATTTCCCCGTATGCCTGTATTTATAATGTATCAAAGTGGCATGGATATATAAGGATATATAATGAATTTGTATTTGTTTAGTTATTTTATCATTTCTACATACCTTCCCAGTTTAGATTTCTCTACAACACACAGTTAGTTAGATAGTTAACAATAAGGTAAAGCACAAGGGCGAGATACATCAACAACCACCACAGCAATTGGTACAACCTGTCTGTGACGTCATCTTTACTGTGACATACATAACCCCACCTGTGACATCATCAGTATTGGTTCTGATAGTTGACCAGGTCATATTTGGAATCAGTCAAATATGTTTTAAATATACATATCATTACACAATTCAAAAGCACAAGAAAAAAAATCTAATACTCTTTCAACTACTGTATTTATATTTAATTTTCTCTCTTTCCATCTCCCTCTTTCCATAGTGAATGGATTTTTGTTTATTGATAATAAACCTCTCTGGATAAAGACAGTAAATGTGTCCACTTGAAGAATATTTCATTCTATTGAATCCAATTCATGATCAACAATAACTCGCCCACCAGTTCTTTATCTCTCTCTCTCTCTCTCTCTGTCGTCTGCGCACAGCCTCTATGCTCCCTGAGAACAAGCCATTATTGTATTATAATCAGATGAAGCCAGGCTCAAATTAAATCAAGTTGTGAAGTATAGACATAGTCTGGTCACCCGCCAGTGTAGCATACAAAGACAGAGAGATCTCCTCAGCTAGATCAATACTCTGTAGGCCTTAATCATACTGTAGACAGCCTTCCAACCGAGCCTGATAAAGAACTAGGGTTGCATAATTACAGTCACTATATACCAAACATGTAGAGGTTTTCCAGAAATATCTGGTGGAAGATTTCCTGGAATCAGAAGGGGTAATTTTGGGAAAGTTAATTTTGCCATCCTTTATACAACTATCTCCTCTTACGAGTTGGAGTGATATAGACCTAAAGTATTAGGGCTGTGTGTTTAATAATTAGTACTTTACAACAATACATAATACCTCCCCATTAACTTTAAGGAAAGCACTTTATTCTAGTCCTTAAAGGTGTACTGGTACTTCCAGAGTTTGTGTTTTATTCTTTTTGGGGGGGGAGATGATGATGATCCTATTGATATATCATATGATAATATCCTTGTTTATTTTGTTCTGGAACATGTGTGATGATAAGCCATTTAATCTGCAGAGTACATTACAATAAAAATGAATAGAATTGTACATTGACTTGAATAGGCATGTTCATTCTAGTAGTTCTATTTCTATATAGAAAGACAACATCTCTCCTGAAATCCTGATCTGTAGGGTTGCCAGATTGTGTACTGTACATCCATCCACTCACCTGGGGTACAAAGACAACATCTCTCCTGAAATCCCTGATCTGTAGGGTTGCCAGATTGTGTACTGTACATCCATCCACTCACCTGGGGTACAAAGACAACATCTCTCCTGAAATCCTGATCTGTAGGGTTGCCAGATTGGTGTACTGTACATCCATCCACTCACCTGGGTACAAAGACAACATCTCTCCTGAAATCCTGATCTGTAGGGTTGCCAGATTGTGTACTGTACATCCATCCACTCACCTGGTACAAAGACAACATCTCTCCTGAAATCCTGATCTGTAGGGTTGCCAGATTGTTACTGACCATCCATCCACTCACCTGGGGTACAAAGACAACATCTCTCCTGAAATCCTGATCTGTAGGGTTGCCAGATTGTGTACTGTACATCCATCCTCTCACCGGGTACAAAGACAAGACAGTGTTGTATATGTCATGCCAACATCTGTAACATAGACACCATCTTATCTGAATGATGTGCATGGTAGTGGCAAGTAATGGCAGCAAGTTCAGTGGACTGTTTGCTTTCTCTTCTGTTTGGTCTCTCGTGCCTGGCCATTTATCTGTTGTTAGGGTAAGCTCTCTTGATAGGAGATATCACCCATGGAAACTGTAGCCGACCAGCATGTTGCACACAGTTCATTGTTTAATACTTTTTAAAATCTATTTTTTTTTTTTTTTTATACACCTCTTTCCATGTTTGTTGTTGAACTCTCTGGGTTTCTAAATTGCATGGTCCCCCTTTTTTTCTTTGAAGCGGTTTTAATTGTACATGATTGTTGTCATACAGTGTGTTGTGAAAGGCTTTTATTGGATTGCCATAAATTAAAATGAATTTAAAAAACGAATGACTATTTTTATAAAAGTTGTTGGAGAGTTGTACTTTGATGTAGAGGCTTCACGGGTCCACCCGAACACCAGAGAGGTTCCAAAATTCTAACTTTTCTGTCTTGTCGGGTTGGGTCCTGTTTCATTGTCATAGGGTTCTATGGGGTCTATGTAATTAAAGCTGATAAACCACAGCTCTGCATAGCCTGTAACATATTTAATTTACACTAATTAGATTGATTGACTTCTATAAGGCTTAGCCAACATACAAATACATATTTATAAACCACAAGAGCAACTTGGCTGATAAACATACGTTTGTTGTCACCTGGGTCCAATCGGGTCTGGTCTAGACCTGGACCCATTACAGTACGGGTAGGGTCTAAGTCTGATTGTCATCAGGTCCGCTCAGGTCCGGGTCTGATTGTCCTTGGTTCCGTTCAGGTCCGGGTCTGATCGTCCTCGGTTCCGTTCGGGTCCGGGTCTGATTGACCTCGGTTCCGTTCGGGTTCGGGTCTGATTTTCCTCGGTTCCGTTCAGGTCCGGGTCTGATTGTCCTCGGTTCCGTTCGGGTCCGGGTCTGATTGACCTCGGTTCCGTTCGGTCCGGGTCTGATTGTCCTCGGTTCCGTTCGGGTCCTCTACTTTGATGTCCCAATTAGTTATTTCACTCAACAGACTGTGCTGTATAGACTGTAGAAGTTTAGCCACTAACAATATACTGTAGTCCTTCCTAAAATAAATTGTGAAATTACTGGATCACGATTTGTTTTATGAAGCTAATTCAAATATTTCAGCCTCTGAACAGTTTTTACAGCAGTGGGCTAAATCAAGGTCATACACAGTGTTTCTTGGTAGTCTTAAACAAATCTACTCTGAAAGAAAAGTATACACCTCACACACATGGTTATGGGCTTTAAAAAAGAAGACAGCTGTACCATATCAGATATAGAGTTKAAATGTGTTACAGTTTGAGTTTCCATCCCAATATTACACTTTATATACATCACAAAAGACTGAAATATAACAAAACCGGAAACACCGGATTTTCGACAGCTTTTAAACAAATTATGTTTATTAATTATGAAATTCCACCCATGAGGCCACTAGGTAATTTGACTGCAGGAAAAGGCTATAAGTTGATTTGTCTCACGTTGCCAAATCTCCCGTTGACAGCTCAGGGTTGTTGTCCCATTTCCCAGAACTCTGAAACACCTTCATAGTTCTATCAGCAGAACGCCACATTAACTCCTCGATATCAGTTCTGCCAGACTGGATCTCTGACCGGCCCAAAGTGTGGTCTGATGTGTGACAGCCCAGCCACCCAGCAGCGTTGACCTTGGCCACGTTGACCTCTAACCTGGATAGTACCACCACACTCAGGAGCTGGCACGTCTAGTTGAAGGGCCAGACAAGACAGTAACAGTGTGTTCCCATGCCTGGGCTAATGGGTGACCTTTGAACCTGATGTGCCAGATCTCTGCCCTGTCCAAGTGTGAATCAGGGTAGGGCAGAGATATGTGTGACCAGATGTATGCCAACCCAGACACCCAACAGCTCAGCTGCCCAGCCGCCCAGGCACTGTTGTTGTCTGACCCTTGACCTTGATGTGACAACTTCCTTGGGTGCTGCGCAACTGCCCCTGTGTCTTGTTTAGAAGCTTCCCGACACCAACGAGCAGACAGCTTTGGACACAGACACACCGTGGAAATAAACCGAGAATGGTTCTAAAGAATGTGTAGGTCCTTGGGTGTCACTATCAGACATTTAAACCTAGATATAGACATGAGGAGCACTCTATTCTGTTGATACGGTGTACAAGATTCTGATTAGCGGAGAAAATATTACGTCATCATATTAACTGATTTATCTGGTTATTAACATGGTTTCCATGTTTTTAACACAAGTACTAATCTGTAAATAAACCCAGAAGTAATATGTCACGACACATTTTACGTTTAACTAATGTCAGTTTACGTGACTAACTACAATAGTTAAACGTCACTATCTTGGAATGTTTTTTTAATGCGACCATGTTGATAGGAACCACAATGTCATTGTGTTTGTGGTTCCTGTAAGGTAACAGGGGACAAAGTCTCTTCCAGAAGGACATCTGAACCAGTGGAGGTTGGTGGGAGGAGCTATAGGAGAACGGGCTCATTTTAATGGATGGAATGGAATCAATGGAATGGTATCAAACACATCAACCACATGGAAGAAACATGTTTGACTCTGTTCCATAAACTCCATTCCAGCCATTACAATGAGCTCATCCTCCTATAGCTCCTTCCACCAGCCTCCACTGGTCTGAATAACTAATAAATAATCCAGTGGAGGACGCAAACACACATGCGTATATACACACACACACACACACACACACACACACACACACACACACACACACACACACACACACACACACACACACGGATGGCAAGAACAGGACTATAGAGAAGAGTTGGACAGAAAGAGATAAAGAAACAAATAGAGAAACGGAAGTTGAGTAGAACCTGAACATGTTGTACTGGAACATATTTACCTGCCACAGGAAATAGCAGATGTGAACAGATGATCAAATATTTCATGTGAAGTTGACCACTTATGTTCTTACCTCCCACTTCACTTTAGTGCTTTAAAAGGACCACTCACTCTCTCTCTCTCTCTCTCTCTCTCTCTCTCTCTCTCTCTCTCTCTCTCTCTCTCTCTCTCCCTCTCTCTCCCCTCTCTCTCCCCTCTCTCTCTACCTCTCCCTCTCTCTCTCTCTCTCTCTCTCATCTCCTCCATTTGTCTCTGACTGTGTCCATTAGCTCTGGCCCTCGGAGTGAGGAAATGGTTTTAAAGCGTGTGTACGCCTCTCACGTGAGTGGCAGTGTGGTCGAGTGGTTTTTTAGGGAACAAAACCTGATGCTGTTAGAAGGGAAGATAAATGATCTGGAGTTTGTATCGAAAGAGTGAAACAAGGAGAGCAAATTTCACTTGGAATTCACAGCTTTGGCCAGGTGTTATTCATCAATTACGTGTGTGTGTGTGTGTGTGTGTGTGTGTGTGGACTCTCTAACAATCCATTACCAGTGTATCATTGTCTACTGAAACTGTATCTATAGCGCGGTTTCCAATCTAGAATCTAATCTCACACTGTCAATTGGATTAATTTGATTCATTTATTAGACGGGCGAATTCCATTGCACTCCAAAGCTGAGAGACTGGCTCAAGTGGAAAAGGTGTTGTACTGATGAAACTCGCAGCTCGCAGGCCACAGGGTGGTAATTACAGGAAATGAAACACATTTCCAATTCATGCATAACAATTATTGAACTGGTTAGTCGTTCTTTTTCTCAGTGATATAGGCTATATATTTAACATCTACAGAAGTGAGGACCTTGTTACCCAAGGCACTGCAGCAGTTGAACTTTTGTTTTGTTGAAAAAATAAATCTTCAATTGAAGCCTACTAGAAAGTTCCCTCAGGCCTGGAGGGAAGTTAAAGTCATTCCGCTACCCAAGAATAGTAAAGCTCCGTTTACTGGCCTGTTACCAACCCTTAGTAAAGTTTGGGGGGGAAAATAGTGTTATTTTACAGACTTTCAGTACACTTATAGGGAAGGACATTCAACAAAGCACAACACTTACACAAATGACTGATGATTGGCTGAGAAAAATGGATGCTAAAAATATTCTGGGGGCTGTTTTGTTAGACTTTTGACATTATCGATCATAGTCTGCTGCTGGAAAAAACGTATGTGTTATGGCTTTACATCCCCTGCTATATTGTGGATAAAGTTAGTTACCTTTCCAACAGAACACAGAGGGTATTCTTTAATGGTAGCCTCTCCGACCTCCAGGTAGAATCAGGAATTCCTCAGGGCAGCTGTCTAGGCCCCTTTACATTTTTCAATCTTTACTAACGACATGCCACTGGCTTTGAGTAAAGCCTGTCTGTCAACGCATGCAGATGACTCAACACTATACACGTCAGCTACTACAGCGACTGAAATGACTGCAACACTTAACAAAGAGCTGCAGTTAGTTTCAAAATGGGTGGCAAGGAATAAGTTAGTCCTAAATATTTTGGACAAATCATTCACTAAACCCTAAACCTCAACTAAATATTGTAATAAATAATGTGGAAATTTAGCAAGTTGAGGTGACTAAACTGCTTGGAGTAACCCTGGATTGTAAACTGTCATGGTCAAAACATATTGTATAGTATTGAGTTTCATGCATGTTAACATCAGAAGCCTCCTCCCTAAATTTGTTTTACTCACTGCTTTAGCACACTCTGCCAACCCTGATGTCCTTGCCGTGTCTGAATCCTGGCTAAGGAAGGCCATCAAAAATTCTGAGATTTACATCCCCAACTACAACATTTTCCATCAAGATAGAACTGCCAAAGGGGGAGGAGTTGCAATCTACTGCAGAGATAGCCTGAAAAGTTCTGTCATACTATCCAGGTCTATGCCCAAACAGTTCGAGCTTCTAATTTAAAAAATGAATCTCTCCAGAAATAAGTCTCTCACTGTTGCCACCTGTTATAGACCCCCCTCAGCTCCCAGCTGTGCCCTGGACACCATATGTGAAATGATTGCACCCCATCTATCTTCAGAGTTTGTTCTGCTTGGTGACCTAAACTGGGATATGCTTAACACCCCGGAAGTCCTCTAAACTAGATGCCCTCAATCTCACACAAATCATCAAGGAACCCACCAGGTACAACCCTAAATCTGTAAACATGGGCACCCTCATAGATATTATCCTGACCAACTTGCCCTCCAAATACACCTCTGCTGTTTTCAGTCAGGATCTCAGTGATCACTGCCTCATTGCCTGCTCCGCTATGGGTCTACGGTCAAACGCTTCCTTAAACACTTCTACGAGCAGGCCTTTCTAATCGACCTGGCTTGGGTATCCTGGAAGGATATTGACCTCATCCCGTCAGTCGAGGATGTCTGGTCGTTCTTTAAAAGTATTTCACCTTCTTAAATAAGCATGCCCCTTTCAAAAAATGTAGAACTAAGAACAGATATAACCCTTGGTTCACTCCAGACCTGACTGTCCTTGACCAGCACAAAAACATCCTGTGGCGGACTGCACTAGCATTGAATAGTCCCCGCGATATGCAACTTTTCAGGGAAATCAGGAACCAATAAACGCAGTCAGTCAGGAAAGCAAAGGCTAGCTTTTTCAAACAGAAATTTGCATCCTGTAGCTCTAACTCCAAAAAGTTTTGGGACACTGTAAAGTCCATGGAGAATAAGAGCACCTCCTCCCAGCTGCCCACTGCCCTGAGGCTAGGTAACACTGTCACCACCGATAAATCCACGATAATCGAGAATTTCAATAAGCGTTTCTGTACGGCTGGCCGTGCTTTCCTCCTGGCTACCCCAACCCCGGCCAACAGCCCCGCACCCCCCACAGCTACTTGCCCAAGCCTCCCCAGCTTCTCGTTCACCCAAATCCAGATAGCAGATATTCTGAAAGAGCTGCAAAACCTGGACCTGTACAAATCAGCTGGGCTAGACAATCTGGACCCTCTCTTTCTAAAATCTGTGTCGAACTGCTTTGCTTTATCTTGGCCAGGTCGCAGTTGTAAATGAGAACTTGTTCTCAACTATCTTACCTGGTTAAATAAAAGTGAAATAAAATTAAAAAAAATAAATAATAATAATAATAATAATAATTGATACAACAGTAGCTAAGATGGGGAGAAGTCTGTCCATAATAAAGTGCTGATCTACCTTCTTAACAACCCTGTCAACAAGTCAGGTCCTACAGGCCCTAGTTTTGTCACACCTGGACTACTGTTTAGTCATGTGGTCAGGTGCCACAAAAAAAGGACCTAGGAAAATTGCAGTTGGCTCAGAACAGGGTAGCACAGCTGGAAAACACAGAGAGCAAACATTAATAATATGCATGTCAATCTCTCCTGGCTCAAAGTGGAGGAGAGGTTGACTTCATCCCTACTTATATTTATGAGAGATATTGACATGTTGAAAGCACAGAGATGTCTGTTTCATGTTTTATTTAACTAGGCAAGTCAGTTAAGAATAAATTCTTATTTACTGTTAACTGCCTTGTTCAGGGGCAGAACAACAGATTTGTACCTTATCAGCTCGGGGATTCAATATAGCAACCTTTCGGTTACTGGCCCAACGCTCTAACCACTACACACCCATGCATACCACACAAGACATGCCAACAGAGGCCTCTTCACAGTCCCCAAGTCCAGAACAGACTATGGGAGGTGCACAGTATTCCACATTAGGTAACTAATACAAGCAATAGAATCAGATTTTAAAAAAGGATTAAAAATACACCTTATGGAACAGCGGGGACTGTGAAGCAACACAAACATAGGCACAGACACATGCATACATACACGTGATAACATACACATGATAACATACACACTATACACACACGTACACATGGATTTAGTGTTGTAGATATGTGTTAGTGGAGTAGGGGGCTGAGGGCTCACACTTAGTGTATTGTGAAATCTTTTATGAATGTATTGCAATGTTTTTAAAATTGTATATCTGCCTTAAAGTTTCTTGATAATTCCACTTATCCATTGGCTTCTATGTTTTTGTCTTGCTGTGAACAATGACTGTATATGGATGGACAAAGCCATAGATCATGTGCCACCATTCATTCCTATGTGAAGACTCACTTTTGCGTTGAAGCCAAATGAATACCGTAAAGATGGCGTCTCATGGATACCTAACAAGCGTAGTTTGAGCTACTCCAGGAAGTGGATCATAGTCCAGGAAGTGGAGGCGAGCTCAGTGCTGTCCCTTCTCATTGAGTCAAGTTGAAGGCTGACCGGGGTACTGCAGGCTGTCATTAGCAACTGGAATTATCCTTATAAATTCTGTGAGCGATTTTTAAATAATCGGTTCAAGGACATAAACCTGGTGTATTAGAAGTAATTAAAGGTACCATGATTGTCTTTGAAAAACATTTTCATTTACTCAAAAACGGCTTCAATGAGAGGAGGCAGTGTTTCTCCACTGGTTGTGAAGGTGTGGATTCTCTGAGAGCTGAATGGGTAGATGAACTTTGTCTGAAAGGAAACACCGCCATCTACAGCTGATGGCACAAAGCCCAAAAAGAGGGTAAGGACTCATAACCAATGATTCATAACCACTTTTATTTAAGCCACCATGCATCCATCTGGGGACTCCTCCACCATTGTCAGAAATATTTTGGAAGCTATAGAAATTCACATGTATTCCATTACAGACATCTTAATGCATACTTCTAAATTATATTATGTGAGCTAAGGATAAAAAATGTAAATATACACTGCTCAAAAAAATAAAGGGAACACTAAAATAACACATCCTAGATCTGAATGAATGAAATATTCTTATTAAATCCTTTTTATTTACATAGTTGAATGTGCTGACAACAAAATCTCACAAAAATTATCAATGGAAATCAAATTTATCAACCCATGGAGGTCTGGATTTGGAGTCACACTCAAAATTAAAGTGGAAAACCACACTACAGGCTGATCCAACTTTGATGTCATGTCCTTAAAACAAGTCAAAATGAGGCTCAGTAGTGTGTGTGGCCTCCACGTGCCTGTATGACCTCCCTACAACGCCTGGGCATTGCCTCCTGATGCAGTGGGGATGTCTCCTGAGAGTTTCTCCTCCAGACCTGGACTAAAGCATCCGCAAACTCCTGGACAGTCTGTGGTGCAACGTGGCGTTGGTGGATGGAGCGAGACATGATGTCCCAGATGTGCTCAATTGGATTTCAGGTCTGGGAACGGGCGGGCCAGTCCATAGCGTCAATGCCTTCCTCTTGCAGGAACTGCTGACACACTCCAGCCACATGAGGTCTAGCATTGTCTTGCATTAGGAGGAACCCAGGGCCAACCGCACCAGCATATGGTCTCACAAGGGGTCTGAGGATCTCATCTCGTACCTAATGGCAGTCAGCTACCTCTGGCGAGCACATGGAGGGCTGTGCGCCCCCCAAAGAAATGCCACCCCACACCATGACTGACCCACCGCCAAACCGTCATGCTGGAGGATGTTGCAGGCAGCAGAACGTTCTCCACGGCGTCTCCAGACTCTGTCACGTCTGTCACATGTGCTCAGTGTGAACCTGCTTTCATCTGTGAAGAGCACAGGGCGCCAGCACAACCCCCACCTGTGGACGTCGGGCCCTCATACCACCCTCATGGAGTCTGTTTCTGACTGTTTGAGCAGACACATGCACATTTGTGGACTGCTGGAGGTATTTGCAGGGCTCTGGAGCAGTGCTCCTCCTTGCACAAAGCGGAGGTAGCGGTCCTGCTGCTGGGTTGTTCCCTCCTACGGCCTCCTCCACGTCTCCTGATGTACTGGCCTGTTCTCCTGGTAGCACCTCCATGCTCTGGACACTACGCTGACAGACACTGCAAACCTTCTTGCCACAACTCGCATTGATGTGCCATCCTGGATGAGCTGCACTACCTGAGCCACTTGTGTGGGTTGTAGACTCCGGTCATGCTACCACTAGTAGTGAAAGCACCGCCAGCATTCAAAAGTGACCAAAACATCAGCCAGGAAGCATAGGAACTGAGAAAGTGGTCTGTGGTCACCACCTGCAGAACCACTCCTTTATTGGGGTGTCTTGCTAATTGCCTATAATTTCCACCTGTTGTCTATTCCATTTGCACAACAGCATGTGAAATTTATTGTCAATCAGTGTTGCTTCCTAAGTGGACAGTTGATTTCACAGAAGTGTGATTGACTTGGAGTTACATTGTGTTGTTAAGTGTTCCCTTTATTTTTTTGAGCAGTGTATATAAAGAATTTCTTTAAAGTATAATTTTTTGAAAGTACTAATGTAACTGTCCCACAACAACAACAAAACTACTTAAATACATTGTCCTTACAGTATATTAACAGTACCAGACAAAGGTTTGGACACACCTACTCATTCAAGGGTTTTTCTTATTTGTACTATTTTCTACATTGTAGAATAATAGGGAAGACATCAAAACTATGAAATAACACATGTAGTAACCATGTAGTAAATCATGTAGTATCATGTAGAATCATGTAGTAACCCAAAAAAGTTTAAACAAAATCTAAATATATTTTATATTTGAGATTCTTTAAAGTAGCCACCTTTGCCCTGATGACAGCTTTGCACACCCTTGGCATTCTTCTCAACCAGCTTCATGAGGTAGTCACCTGGAATGGATTTCAATTAACAGGTGTGCCTTGTTAAAAGTTCATTTGTGGAATTTCTTTCCTTCTTAATGCATTTGAGCCAATCAGTTGTGTTGTGACAGGGTAGGGGTGGTATACAGAATATAGCCCAATTTTGTAAAAGACCAAGTCCATATTATGGCAAGAACAGCTCAAATAAGCAAAGAGAAATGACAGTCCATCATTACCTTAAGACATGAAGGGCAGTCAATGCGGAAAATGTCAAGAACTTTGAAAGTTTCTTCATGTGCAGTAGCAAAAACCATCAAGCGCTATGATGAAACTGGCTCGTGAGGACCGCCACAGGAAATACACAGAGTTACGTCTGCTGCAGAGGATAAGTTCATTACAGTTACCAGCCTCAGAAATTGCAGCCCAAATAAATATTTCACAGAGTTCAAGTAACAGACACATCTCAACATCAACTGTTCAGAGGAGACTATGTGAATCAGGCCTTCATGGTCAAATTGCTGCAAAGAAACCACTACTAAAGGACACCAATAATAAGAAGATAATTGCTTGGGCCAAGAAACACAAGCAATGGACATTAGACCGGTGGAAATCTGGAAATATTAGATTTTTGGCCGTGTCTTTGTGATACGCAGAGTAGGTGAATGGATGGGACTAGTGGGACTATCAATTGTTTTTAAACTGGACACTGAGCCAACACAACTCCAGGCTGTATAAGGGCTATTTGACAAAGAAGAAGCGTGATGGAGTGCTGCATCAGAGGACCTGGCCTCCACAATCACCGACCTCAACCCAATTGAGATAGTTTGGGATGAGTTGGACCGCAGAGTGAAGGAAAAGCAGCCAGCAAGTGCTCAGCATATGTGGGAACTCCTTCAAAATGTTGAAAAAGCATTCCAGGTGAAGCTGGTTGAGAGAATGTCAAGAGCGTACAAAGCTGTCATCAAGGCAAAGGGTGGCTACTTTGAAGAATCTCAAATATAAATGTCACGGATCCCTCTGGAACTTTCCTTGCGCACACCTGTCCCCTATTCCCACTGATTGTATGTGTATATACAGTATATGCCCTTTGTTCACCATGGTCTTGTTGATTATTGTTCCATTGTTCCGTTGGAGCGTGTGAGTACCTGTGCTGTGTGTTTTGAGCTTTCGTGCCCTTGTGGATTGCGCAGATGATTACGGGTCTCGTCCCGTGTGTTAATCATTGTGCGCGTGTGTTATTTATTCAAGGTACTCCTTGCTCTTTTGTTTTGGGTTTCTATCCTGTGTTAAGTTATGTGTTTGTTTGGTCTTCATCCCTGTGCCTTTACACGGCACGCCGTAATTTGGGCTGAATTTAAAAAACTATTACCTGTCTCCCGAATCTCCTCATACCAACGTGACAATAAAATATATTTTGATTTGTTTAACACTTTTTTGGTTACTACATGATTCCATATGTGTTATTTCATAGTTTTGATGTCTTCACTATTATTCTACAATGTAGAAAATAGTACAAATAAAGAAAAACCCTTGAATGAGTAGGTGTGTCCAAACTTTTGACTGGTAGTGTACATATCATTGCTCATAACGCTACATCTAGGTCCTGTCACATAGAGAAAGGGAGGGCCACTGTTCACGTTCTGTTAGTCTATCTGACTTATGAGCAGAGGCACATAATTAACAATCAGTCTGATTTCTCAAGCAATACACCTGCAACCTGTGCACAGTGAACATGTCACATCTGGTCTTCATCACGTTGTGCTTGTGTTGAACAGCACCAGGCGTGTCTCATTTGTATGAGTTTGTGCCTGAATTTCACTAGTCGCCAAATGCATATTTAGAGCCAGATTAGAACTATTTAACATGCTTAGAGCACCATCCACACTGTAGCCTTCAAAGTAGCCTGAGCTCCTACCGACTACCGACTCTGCAGTCTGTCTCTGGATTCTATAGACTCTCACAGCATCATAATGAGGCCCCTGACTGGATCCCTGACTCTGCAGTCTGTCTCTGGATTCTAAAGACTCTCACAGCATCATAATGAGGCCCCTGACTGGCTTCCTGACTCTGCAGTCTGTCTCTGGATTCTATAGACTCTCACAGCATCATAATGAGGGCCACTGACTGGCTCCCTGACTCTTGCAATCTGTCTCTGGATTCTATAAGACTCTCACAGCATCATAATGAGGTCCCTGACTGGCTCCCTGACTCTGCAATCTGTCTCTGGATTCTATAGACTCTCACAGCATCATAATGAGGCCACTCCTGGCTCCCTGACTCTGCAGTCTGTCTCTAGATTCTATAGACTCTCACAGCATCATAATGAGGCCCCTGACTGGCTCCCTGACTCTGCAGTCTGTCTCTGGATTCTATAGACTCTCACAGCATCATAATGAGGCCACTGACTGGCTCCCTGACTCTGCAATCTGTCTCTGGATTCTATAGACTCTCACAGCATCATAATGAGGCCCTGACTGGCTCCCTGACTCTGCAGTCTGTCTCTGGATTCTATAGACTCTCACAGCATCATAATGAGGCCCCTGACTGGCTCCCTGACTCTGCAGTCTGTCTCTGGATTCTATAGACTCTCACAGCATCATAATGAGGCCCTGACTGGCTCCCTGACTCTGCAATCTGTCTCTGGATTCTATAGACTCTCACAGCATCATAATGAGGCCCCTGACTGGCTCCCTGACTCTGCAATCTGTCTCTGGATTCTATAGACTCTCACAGCATCATAATGAGCCACTGACTGGCTCCCTGACTCTGCAGTCTGTCTCTGGATTCTATAGACTCTCACAGCATCATAATGAGGCCACTGACTGGCTCCTGACTCTGCAGTCTGTCTCTGATTCTATAGACTCTCACAGCATCATAATGAGGCCCCTGACTGGCTCCCTGACTCTGCAGTCTGTCTCTGGATTCTATAGACTCTCACAGCATCATAATGAGGCCACTGACTGGCTCCCTGACTCTGCAATCTGTCTCTGGATTCTATAGACTCTCACAGCATCATATGAGGCCCCTGACTGGCTCCCTGACTCTGCAGTCTGTCTCTGGATTCTAAAGACTCTCACAGCATCATAATGAGGCCACTGACTGGCTCCTGACTCTGCAATCTGTCTCTGGATTCTATAGACTCTCACAGCATCATAATGAGGCCCCTGACTGGCTCCCTGACTCTGCAGTCTGTCTCTGGATTCTAAAGACTCTCACAGCATCATAATGAGGCCACTGACTGGCTCCCTGACTCTGCAGTCTGTCTCTGGATTCTATAGACTCTCACAGCATCATAATGAGGCCACTGACTGGCTCCCTGACTCTGCAATCTGTCTCTGGATTCTATAGACTCTCACAGCATCATAATGAGGCCACTGACTGGCTCCCTGACTCTGCAATCTGTCTCTGGATTCTATAGACTCTCACAGCATCATAATGAGGCCACTGACTGGCTCCCTGACTCTGCAATCTGTCTCTGGATTCTAAGACTCTCACAGCATCATAATGAGGCCACTGACTGGCTCCCTGACTCTGCACTGTCTCTGGATTCTATAGACTCTCACAGCATCATAATAGGCCACTGACTGGCTCCTGACTCTGCAGTCTGTCTCTGGATTCTTTAGACTCTCACAGCATCATAATGAGGCCACTGACTGGCCTCCTGACTCTGCAATCTGTCTCTGGATTCTATAGACTCTCACAGCATCATAATGAGGCCACTGACTGGTCCCTGACTCTGCAATCTGTCTCTGGATTCTATAGACTCTCACAGCATCTAATGAGGCCACTGACTGGCTCCCTGACTCTGCAATCTGTCTCTGGATTCTATAGACTCTCACAGCATCATAATGAGGCCACTGACTGGCTCCCTGACTCTGCAATCTGTCTCTGGATTCTATAGACTCTCACAGCATCATAATGAGGCCACTGACTGGCTCCCTGACTCTGCAATCTGTCTCTGGATTCTATAGACTCTCACAGCATCATAATGAGGCACTGACTGGCTCCTGACTCTGCAGTCTGTCTCTGGATTCTAGACTCTCACAGCATCATAATGAGGCCACGTACTGGCTCCCTGACTTTGCAAGTCTGTCTCTGGATTCTATAGACTCTCACAGCATCATAATGAGGCCTGACTGGCTCCCTGACTCTGCAGTCTGTCTCTGATTCTATAGACTCTCACAGCATCATAATGAGGCCACTGACTGGCTCCCTGACTCTGCAGTCTGTCTCTGGATTCTATAGACTCTCACAGCATCATAATGAGGCCCTGACTGGCTCCTGACTCTGCGTCTGTCTCTGGATTCTATAGACTCATCAGCATAATAATGAGGCCACTGACTGGCTCCCTGACTCTGCAATCTGTCTCTGGATTCTATAGACTCTCACAGCATCATAATGAGGCCACTGACTGGCTCCCTGACTCTGCATCTGTCTCTGGATTCTATAGACTCTCACAGCATCATAATGAGGCCCTGACTGGCTCCCTGACTCTGCAGTCTGTCTCTGGATTCTATAGACTCACAGCATCATAATGAGGCCACTGACTGGCTCCCTGCCTCTGCAGTCTGTCTCTAATTCTATAGACTCTCACAGCATCATAATGAGCCCCTGACTGGCTCCCTGACTCTGCAGTCTGTCTCTGGATTCTATAGACTCTCAACAGCATCATAATGAGAGCCACTGACTGGTCCCTGACTCTGCAGTCTGTCTCTGATTCTATAGATCTCACAGCATCATAATGAGGCCCTGACTGGCTCCCTGACTCTGCAGTCTGTCTCTGGATTCTATAGACTCTCACAGCATCATAATGAGGCCACTGACTGGCTCCCTGACTCTGCAGTCTGTCTCTGGATTCTATAACTCTCACAGCATCATAATGGCAGGCACTGACTGGCTCCCTGACTCTGCAGTCTGTCTCTGGCATTCTATAGACTCTCACAGCATCATAATGAGGCCCTCTGACTGTCGCCTGGACTCTCTGCAGTCTGGTCCTCTCTGGATCTGTCTCTCTCTCAATAGACTCTTTACATCTCTTCCTGAGCAGTCATAATCTGTAACTTGAGTCCTCTCCCCTAGATCTGACTGGCTCCTGACTCTGCAGTCTGTCTCTGGATTCTAAAGACTCTCACAGCATCATAATGGGTCTCTGCTCCCTGCTCTCGCCTGCTCTGATCTTCCATGCCTGACTGCTCCCTGACTCTCACGCTGTTCATAAGGCCTGGCTCCGCTCTCACCGGATTCATAGACTCTCACAGCATAATAATGAGGTCCCTGACGGCTCCCTGACTCTGCAGTCTGTCTCTGGATTCTAAAGACTCTCACAGCATCATCATATGAGGCCCCTGACTGCTCCCTGACTCTGCAGTCTGTCTCTGGATTCTATAGACTCTCACAGCATCATAATGAGGCCCCTGACTGGCTCCCTGACTCTGCAGTCTGTCTCTGGATTCTATAGACTCTCACAGTCATAATGAGGCCCCTGACTGGCTCCCTGACTCTGCAGTCTGTCTCTGGATTCTATAGACTCTCACAGCATCATAATGAGGCCCCTGACTGGCTCCCTGACTCTGCAGTCTGTCTCTGGATTCTATGACTCTCACAGCATCATAATGAGGCCCCTGACTGGCTCCCTGACTCTGCAGTCTGTTTTGGATTCTATAGACTCTCACAGCATCATAATGAGGCCCCTGACTGGCTCCCTGAGAGACCACACTTCATATATACTTCATTTGTTTAGTTCGTTATTGCAGTTATAAGAACAGAGAGTGGGAGAGAGGGGACGGAAGGGAGAGGAGGAGAGGCAGAAGTAGAGAGAGAGAGAGACAGAGAGAGAGAGAGAGAGAGGGGCAGAGAGAGAGAGAGAGAGAGAGGGGACGGAAGGGAAGAGGAGGAGGGCAGAAGTAGAGAGAGAGAGAGACAGAGAGAGAGAGAGAGAGAGGGGCAGAGAGAGAGAGAGAGAGAGAGAGAGGGCAGAGATGGATGGAGAAAGAGAGAACTCCCTAGTTTAAACACTGTCTATTCAGAATAACAATGGCCCCTCTGCTGGTCACTGTGAGTACACTCACACTGTAATAATCCTACTGTATTTTAGATACATTGAATGAATAGTCTTAAATGACAAGGTAAGTCAGGTCCTGTTATGTCAGTCTTTAGTAAGAGGCTTTAGAATGTGAATATGATTCAGGGTAAGGCCGGTTAGGGTTGGAAATGTGGTCTTGTTTGTACTTGGTTGACCTCCTCCCAAATACAGATGAGGTTGGAGAGGAATTTCTGAACCTGCAGGTGAAGGACATCATTTGAAAGATCAGTCATTGATAGCCTACAATGTTTCTGGTAAGTTCTTGTCTGAAATGGGTTAGGGTTAGGGTTATGTCATAAGGCCTTTCTGTACAACAGTGCCAAGAAATAGAATAGAATAGCTGTTTGAGAGTGTCCTTCAGAGCGACCTCGCCCACCCATCCTGGGGCTTCTCGCTGGTAGTCTGGTAGTCTGGTACAGGTTGACGGTGGCCATCTTGCTGGTAGTCTGGTACAGGTTGACGGTGCCCATCTTGATGGTGCCCAGGAGCATGGTCTTCGTAGTTGCCGTATTCTGGATGTGAGCCCACCGAGACTCCTGAGTGGAAAAACACACATGAAGAGGGATAGATGAGAGAGTTAAAGGAAAGACTGGTCTGTGTGTGCAGCCCTCATGTCTATATTATGGAAAACTGTTAGGGCACTGAAGCACGGGAATTCCATCCCCTTCCCTGCCTAAGCAAGTTGTGTCAGACTCTCGCATCGTTACTGAGAAAAATTAAAGAAGTGATGCTTTAATTAGTGATTTAGTGTTGCAGCGTTTTATCTCTGCTGGCTTTTTATTTGAAAGAAATTGTGGTTTAATTGACCCTGGTCAATCAGTCGACTGCTCTTCCCTCTCCCAACCTCCAGTTGGCTCAGTGGGAGCCCATGGGCAGCCCATGTGCTCCCTCTCCACAAAGGTGGTGACCCCTCCAACCTAAATAATGATCGCCCTGTCTCAAAATTGTCTTGCATAGCAACAATTTTAGAATCATGAATAAACTGTCAGTTTAGATCCTTCCTAGCAACAAGTTGTATTTTAAGTGTCTGGTTTCACTGTGCTTCCCTCGTTGTTGACGTATCCAAGGCTTTCCATACTGTTGACCACTCTTTACTGATTCAAAGATTGTCTGCAATCGGAATGGATCAGGTCTCATGTAATTGGTTAAAAAATTACTTGACATACAGGACACAACGTGGCTTTTTTCACCCCCTTTTTCTCCCCAATTTTGTGATTACGTTCTTGTCTCATCGCTACAACTCCCCAACGGGTTCGGAAGAGGCGAAGGTGGAGTCATGCGTCCTCCAAAACATGACCCGCCAAGCAGCGCTTCTTAACACCCGGAAGCCAGCTGTGTCGGAGGAAACACAGTTCAACTGACAACCGCTGTCAGCCTGCAGGTGCCCGGACTGCCACAAGGAGTCGCTAGAGCGCGATGAGCCAAGTAAAGGTCCGGGTCGTCTCACAACACTCCTGGTTCTGCTTGATGCTGGTCAGTAGTTATTCCCTGGTCTGGACCAGAGTGTCCACCCCGGACATCACCTGCCACGCCTCCTGGAACTGAGAGGATTCTAACACTGTTAGAATAATGTTCACAAAATGGTTACTCTAGGTTAGGGGTACTCACTCCACCCATCCCTATTAGACTGAGGGTCAGGTTAGGTCAGGGATGGCCAATCCTCCTCCTGGAGAGCTACTTGGTGTATAGGCTTTTGTTCCAGCCCTGCTCTAAAACGCCTGAATCGGCTATTAAACATCATGATGAGCAGCTTATTAGTTTAACCTTATGAATAGCATTGGCCACCCCTGACCTGACCTGACCTGACCTGACCTGACCTGACCTGACCTAACCTGACCTAACCTGACCTGACCTGACTTGACCTGACTTGACCTGACCTGACCTGACCTGACCTGACCTGACCTGACCTGACCTGACTATCTACCACATACTTCTCTCAATGGCTTAATAATGGAAGTTAGTTCCATTAAATATGTTACAAACTCATGGAGAGTCTTAGAAATCTCAGTATCGGTGTCAGTACCACCAAGCCAACATCAGACCAGAGAATTAGCTCACACTGCCTCCTCAACTATACTAACCGGACCCCCTCTACGGGGAGATGGTCTCTTCCATCTTATCATATCTCTCATTACCTGCTTGCTGGCTTTGACCACTTTATCTAGAAAGCGGGGGTAGATTTCATGTTTCTCTACAAGAGCGGCAATATTTTCTCTCTCTTTAGTGAGAGCCTTGAGCTCCTGTCTCAGGATGAGTAGGTTTGCTGCTTTCTGACGAGCTAGCTCTCTCTCCTTTCCATGCTATCTTCAACGCACGGCCATTTTTCAATTTATTCTCCTGAAAAAGGCAGGAGGGGATTGCTGAGTGGAATCAGTTTGTGTGATGTAGAACTACTGTCTCTGAGTTCAATGGGAAATATTAACTGATACACAAGCCTAAAATAAGCCAATAAAGTATGTGATTGGTTGAAAGAGTCAGAACATGCAATAGGTTGAGACGTCCTACTACTAAGGTCCTACTATCGGACCTCTCAACTTACCTGGAGAAATGTGTTGAAGTTCCTGAGGTATTCCTTTAACTTAACCTCCCTCTCCTTCAGCTCTTTATTTCTGACAAGATGGGCCATCAGGGTCATGGCAAAGTCCTGATAGACACGGACACAGGAGGAGCGGGCAAAGGGTCAGACGTCAGTGTGTGCGTGTGTGCATGCGTGCGTGCGTGTGCGTGTATCACCTCTTGAAGGGCCTCCATGGCCTTGTGTATGTCCAGCTCCTCTCTTCTCTTCCTGATGAGGTGAGTGGTGGGAGCCAAGACATCATCAGTGGATGGGGGAGCTTTCCTGATAAACAACAACAACTCTATGTGATTTATTGTGTAAATGTACAGCTTCCTTCAGTGTTTATATTGGTAAGGAGCATATCCCAAAGGAAAAACAAATCCTGCAGAAGTTTTATACTATTTGTGCACTTACAGTAGCTCTTTTTGAAGATTGTTCCCAAAGTATGTTTTAAGGTAATCAGTCAGATCCTCTGCTGCCTTTTTATTGTCCATGTCTGACAGTCAGCCTGACCGTCTGGCTGTGTCAGCTACTGGTAGAAACAAGAGCCCGACAGTGGACAACACTGTCATGTCACACTACATGTTATATCTAATGGAATGCTTGATCATACCTGGTCAGGAAATATTTAACAATGGTGTCCTAGCAACCAACCAGAGGGGCTCTTCCTTTTACATAGAGATAGAACATAGAATTGGAACAGGTAGAACACAGAATGTGCCATAGAATGGAGGTAGAAATTGTATCTCTATGGTTTCTTACCCACAAAATGAACAAAGAACAAGAACAAACAGTTGGGAGGTTCCACATTCCATTCAACACATTCAGTGGTGGAAAAAGTACCCAAGTGTCATACTTGAGTAAAAGTAAAGATACCTTCATAGAAAATGACTCAAGTAAAAGTGAAAGTCACCCAGTTAATTACTACTTGAGTAAAAGTCTAAAAGTATTTGGTTTTAAACATACTTAAGTATCAAAAGTAAATGTAATTGCTAAAATATACTTAAGTGTCACGCCTTGACCATAGAGAGCCTTTTTATTCTCTATGTCGGTTAGGTCGAGGTGTGACTAGGGTGGGTAACCTAGGTTGTTTTTTTCTATGTTGGCCTGGTATGGTTCCCAATCAGAGGCAGCTGTTTATCGTTGTCTCTGATTGGGGATCATATTTAGGCAGCCATTTCCCCACTGTGTTTTGTGGGATCTTGTTTTTGTGTTGTTGCCTGTGAGCACTCCAGAGTTTCACGTATCGTTTGCTGTTTTTTTTATTGTTTTGTGCGTTTCACAAATAAAAAGAAGTGGAACCCATATCACGCTGTGCCTTGGTCCGAATGTTATTTCAATGATCGTGACATTAAGTATCAAAACTAAAAGTACAAGTATATATTAAGCAAAGCAGATGGACACATTTTCTAGTTCTTTTTTATTTACAAATAGCTAGGGACACGCTCCATCACTCAGACATAATTTACAAATGAAGTATGTGTTAGGTGAGTCTTGATAACTGTGTGAATTAGATAATTTTCCTGTAAAAATCTAACGAGTTCTTATGGGTGTCAAGGAAAATGTATGGAGTTACATTAGGAATGTATTGAAGTAAAAGTTGTCAAAAATATAAATAGTAAAGTAAAAAAAAAAATACTTAAGTAGTACTTTCAAGTATTTTTACTTAAGTATTTTACACTACTGCACACAGTGCATTCCATAGAATTTAGAATCAGTGCTGTAGTGTAGTTCAGATGTTTTACTCATTCTAATTGTATCCACTGGGAGGCACCAAAGGCGTGTCTTTCCAGCAGTGAAGTGCATGCGTCATCACATACTGCCTTCAAACCAACTGGGAACTCGGCAAAAAACAGGCTCAGGCTAGGAAAAACCTGTGACGGTGACGTCAGTGATGTCCAGATTGGAGAAGTTGTAGCTCTAGGATGATGCCTGAGTTTCTGATTTGTAATTCCGATTTTTATGAACGTAAAAAAATATTTTTTCAGTCTGAGCTTCTTTTTTCCGACTTTCCATTTGTGTTAAATAAACTGAAGTCGGAGATCCAATATTTCCGATTTCCGTGTTGTCTTGAACTCACCGGCTGTCTTGTATTTACTGCGTGTCACCAGTCGAGTCAAAAATAACGTCTAACGTAGGTAGTTCACTAGCTAGCTGTTCATCTAGCTACACACAAAAGGATTGCTCTCTTTGTTTAATGATTTTATTCATTCGCGTCATTTTGTAGCTAGCGAAGTGAGCAGTAAATCAAATCCTCATTCCTCGATAGCTATTAAGCTAGCTAGCGAGCTTGCTAACGTTTCCCCATTTGTGCTATCTCGGCTAGCTAACTAACTAACTAGCTACAGACAGAAGCAATGTCCATGTAACTGTCATCGATGCATTAAACATCTAGCGTTGTGTGACACATTCAGGTACTGTAGTCTATATTCCCGCCTTTGTTTTGATGCAATGTGCATGTTTTCCGTTGCTTGCATGGAATGAGATTGATCGGGTAATGTTATCGTTAACCAGGTTGCAGGCAAGCTGTGGGTGGTCTGCTTAGCACTGATTTGTTTGCCGAGTTCGATTAGGTAACGTTAAGTTAGCTGTCTGTTCAATTGTTGATTAACTTTAGAATGTATTTTTCTCTAGCTACCTCAGTTCTCTGGGAGACATTCATTGACTGCTGTCTTTATTGTTAACTGAATGAACAGACATGCATTGTTGCTTACAGATCTCTCTTGTCTCTCTTCCCCCCCCTCCCCAATCTCGTCTCTCTCGCCCATCTCTCTCCATCCCGTCTCTCTCTCGCCCATCTCTCTCTTTCTCAGTCTCAGCACCATGAGCCTGGTCCGCGTCGTGTGTCGTCACAAGACGGCCCTGGCCATTGGAGGAGTGTGCCTCTTTGCTGTTGTCCTCCTTTTCCTCGCCAAGTGTACCTCGGAGACCCTAAAACAGGGCCAGGCCGACCCTCCAGGCCTAGCCCCTCACGCTGCCCACTCCCAGCCCCGAGCAGAGCACCCTGAGCTCCCCTCACGCCTCAAAGACCTCTCGGCCTTCCTGGTGGTCCTCATCACCACAGGACCCAAGTACACAGAGCGCAGGAGCATCATCCGTAGTACCTGGCTGGCTAAGAAGGATCCGGAGGTTCTAGCTATGTTCGTGGTGGGGACCGAGGGGCTGCCCGCAGAGGATATGCAGAACATCAACACGGAGCAGGGGCGCCACAAAGACCTGCTCTTACTCCCCGCGCTGCGAGACTCGTATGAGAACCTGACCCTGAAGCTGCTCCATATGTATTCCTGGCTGGATCACAACGTAGACTTCAAGTTTGTGTTAAAAGCGGACGATGACACTTTTGCTCGTCTGGACCTGTTGAAGGTATGTGTTTGATATGGGATGCATCCCAAATGGCACCCTCTTCACTATGTAGTGCACTATTTTTGACAAGGGTCCATAGGGAACCTATGTAGGGAATAGGGTGCTATTTGGAACATAATGTGTATTGTAAACCGGATGGTTTGAGCCTTCAATGCTGATTGGCTGAAAGCTGTGGTATATCAGACTGTATACTCGGGGTATAACAAAACATTTACTTTTCCTGCTCTAATTACGTGCTTAAGAATGGCCCTTAGCCGTGGTATTTTGGCCATATACCACACCCCCTCGGGCCTTATTGCTTAAATATGGAGCTTGTGCTGCAAAACAAATGTATGTGCAAACACCCAATAACGTATAATTTCTTCTAATCTTATAGGAGGAGCTGAAGACTAAAGAACCCAGCCGGCTGTACTGGGGCTTCTTCTCAGGCCGCGGTCGCGTGAAGACAGCAGGGAAGTGGAGGGAGTCGGCCTGGGAGCTGTGTGACTACTACCTACCCTACGCCCTGGGTGGAGGCTACCTGCTCTCCTGCGACCTCGTACACTACATCCAGATCAACACGGCCTACCTCAAGGTGTGGCAGAGCGAGGACGTGTCACTGGGGGCGTGGCTAGCCCCGGTGGACGTCAAACGAACACACGACCCTCGATTCGACACGGAGTACAAGTCTCGGGGGTGTAGTAATAAATACCTGGTGACTCACAAGCAGAGCCTGGAGGACATGTTGGAGAAACAGCAGACGCTGCAGAGAGACGGGAGGCTGTGTAAGGAAGAGGTTAAACTCCGCCTGAGCTACGTGTACGACTGGAGCGTCCCGCCCTCACAGTGCTGCCAGAGGAAGGACGGAATACCCTGACCTATAACCCCTAACCTTCCTCACTTTGTCCACCCATGTAATTCTCATCAGTGTTTCCCCTACTACGGTTACCCAGGCGGTGTGGTGCTCCCCCTAAGCCTTACTCTGTTCTGTTGTGCCCCCCCTTCCCTGTAAAACATTTGTGCTGCCTTCAGTTGACCTCCATAGAAGATGTCTGTTATGGCAGCCCGCCCGAAAAGACCTGAGGAAAACACTGATCCCCATTCCCTTTTATATATGTTTATTTATTTATTTATTCTGGAGCCTTTGCTGACTGTCCTAAAGCACACTGGTACAGGACTGGGAGAGTGGACCTGACTGGGTGCAGCCACACAACAGGAGACCGTCTTTTATTAATAACAGCACATGTATGTTGGGAGAAAGTGTACTTAAAGGAACCAGTATTCAGCTTTCTGGTTGGACAATGACAAGACTCGAGTCATTCCTGAATCTGTTTAAAATGTCCTGGAGACTCTCTTTAAGTAGAAGTGGCCCTATTTATGAATGTGATGGAAGTGATTCTCTTAATATGAAAATGTGGTGTATTGCTTCAGAACAATGGTACAGAATGAGCCAGTCATGGGTTCATGGTATTTGGAGTTGCATTGAGACAATGTGTAATATTGTAGGCCTCGCTCTCCTCTCCCCTGCTTACTGAGAGTTCTGTTCAGTTGAGAGATTTACCTTACCTGCTGTCTGTGTTTGGTTGACGTATTTACAGTCCAGTGATGGTCAACAGAGCTGTTTGTGTTCAGCTGAGCTACTCTACAGGCAATTTTCCAGCTGATATTCGGTTACTTTTAAACCAAAAAAAAAGACTGCTTCTATTAATGTCATTGAAAGAAACCAACCGTTGTGTTATTGTGTGACTGACTTTGACCGTGTCCTCTCATCACCAGTGTTGTTTAAAACCTACTGTCAAACTACTTAAATATGAATGTTTAAAATATTTGGACCTATTAAAATGTTTTTGAAACATGTATTTTTGTGACAAATATTTATTAATAATAAATGGGTATAAACACTAAAGAAAAATGCCTACTGTACACACCTCCCCAATACATACACAGTCTTCAACCCTAATACCCCTACAGCTAGGGTTCCTCAACCCTAATACCCTACAGCAAGTTTCAACCCTAATACCCTCAGAGTCAGGGTTCCTCAGCCTAATACCCCATACAGGGGTTCTGCACTAATGACCTACGAGGGTCTCCACCGAATGCCCTACAAGCAGGGTTTCCTCACCTAATACCTCAATGCAAAAGTTTCTCAACGGAGATATACCCTAGAGCAGGGGTTCCTCAAGCTAATCATACGAGGGTTTCAACCCTATACCCTCCAGCTATCAGGGGTTCTCAACCCTCTACCCCTACAGCAGGGTTTCAAACTAATGCTACAGAGGGTTTCACCCTAATACCCTAGAGGGTTCTCAACTAATACCCTTACAGCACCAGCAGGGTTCTCAACACTAATAACCCACAGAGGGTTCCCATCCCCCAAAGTAGCTATTCTATAGCAGGGTTCCCAATCCACCTAATAATCCTAAGCAGGGTTCCACCCCAGTAGCCTAATCACCCTAAGCAGGGTTCCCACCAAGTAAGCTAATTAACCCTACAGCAGGGTTCCCCTACCACAGTAAGCTAATAACCCACAGCAGGGTTCATCCACAGTAGCCTAATACTACGCGGGTTCCACAAGTGTAATAATCTAAGCAGGGTTCCCCACAGAAGTAGCCTAATACCCAGCAGGGTTTCCCCACCCACGGTAGCCTACTAACTTACAGCAGGGTTTCAACAGTAGCCTATAACCTACGCAGGGTTCCCACCCACGTAGCGCAAAATAATAATATCCTACAGCGGGTTCCTACCCCAGTAGCCTAATACATACGCAAGGGTTCCCACCGTGCCTAATAACTCTCGAGGGTTCCCCACCACAGTAGCCTAATAATATACAGCAGGGTTCCTACCACAGTAGCCTAATAACTCTACAGCATGGGTTCCCACCCACAGTAGCCTATACCTACAGCAGGGTTCCCAACCACAGTAGCCTATATAACTCTACAGCGGGTTCCCCCCACAGTGCCTAATAATCTACAGCAGGTTCCCCCCCACAGTAGGGCTAATACCCCCCCCCCAGCCCAATAGCACCCCCCCATCTCCACATCCCCCCCTCCCCCCCTCCATCCCACCCACCCCCCCTAACAGCAGTGGTTCCACCCAGTAGCCTAATAATCTACAGCAGGGTTACTACCACGTAGCTCTAATCTACGCAGGGTCCCTACGTAATAACTCTAAAGAGGTTCCACCCAAGTAGCCTAATAGCCCTACAGCAGGTCCCGCATCCCATAGCCTAATAACCTACAGAGGGTTCCACCCACAGTAGCTATAACCTACAGCAGGGTTCCGACCACAGTAGCCTATATAATTCTACTGCAGGGTTTTCCCACACCGTTAGCCTAATAATCTCAGCAGGGTTTCCCACCATAGTAGCTAATAGCCCTACAGCAGGGTTCCCCCACAGTAGCCTAATAATTACAGAGGGTTCCACCAGCAGTAGCTATACCTAGCAGGGTCCCCCCAGTAGCCCTAATAATTCCCCTACGCCGGGTTCCCCACCTCACAGTAGCTATAGATACAGCAGGGTTCACACCACAGTAGCCTAATAGCCCCTACAGCAGGGTTCCCACCCACGTAGCCTAATATTTCCTACAGCAGGGTTCCTAATCCCACCCAAGTAGCTATAACCCTACAGAGGGTCCCATCCACAGTAGCTAATAGCCTACAGCAGGGTTCACCACAGTAGCTAATAATTCTAGGCGGGGTTCCAATACCCACCCACAGTAGCTAATAACTACAGCAGGGTTCCCACAAGTAGCTTATAAAGCCCTCGCAGGGTTCCACCCACAGTAGCCTAATAACCCCTCAGCAAGGGTTCCCACCAGTAGCCTAATAACCCTACAGCAGGGTTCCCACACAGTAGCTAATAATCTACAGCAGGGGTTTCCCTCCAAGTAGCCTAATGCCCTAAGCGGGTTCCTCCACACAGTAGCTAATAATCTACAGCAGGGTTCCCACCCAGTAGCCTAATAGCCTACAGCAGGGTTCCGCACCCACGTAGCCTAATAAAACATCTACAAGCAGGGGTTCCCAACACAGTAGCTAATAACTCTCCAGCAGGGTTCCCACCACAGTAGCCTAATAACTCCTACAGCAGGGTTCCCCACCCACAGTAGCCTAATAACCCTACAGCAGAGTTCCCCACCCACAGTAGCCTAATAATCCTTAAAGCAACTGTGTGACCTCAAACAACAGCCTTTTTGCAAGCAGAGCCTCAGGCTACTTATCAATGTTTTTTAGAGGCAATACGTATCTGATTGGTTGATCCCTGAACCAATGTGATAAGTAACGTACCTGTTTCCTGACTTTGGATCGTTCAGCATGTCTTCTCTTCATGACCACGGTCTTCAATCTTGTCCTGAGGATTATATCCCCATCTCAAGAAAAGATTAAACACACACACTTCCTCACATTCAGCTGTTTACAAAGCATACACTTTGTGCGACTCTTAAAAGTATCATCATGTATAGTCAATAGCAGTGTTCTAGCTGGCAATGACAATCGCCTCATAGCCATTGTATATTAACAGGTGATTAGTGTTTGGGTTTGTAGGCATCTATCCTGTCCTCTGTCACCTCACCAGGCTTAGGTAATATGACACATTTGGCAAGCTCCTGTGTTTCCTATGGAGGTGTTGTGATGTGTCAGTAGGTCAGCTTATATACATACCATGTGTATTCTGTGCTGCCTCTTGTGTAGTTCCTGATCCAAGTCAGAGGGTGGTCTGAGGATCCGCTCCGTCTCCCAATGCTGCTCCCTCTGTCTCTGTTACAGAACACGCTGCCCTCAGAACAGCCTCAATGCATCGAGGCATGGACTCGACAAGGTGTCAAAAGGGTTCCCTCAGGGATGCTGGCCCATGTTGACGCCAATGCTTCCCACAGTTGTGTCTAGTTGGCTGGATGTCCTTTGGGTGATGGACCATTCTGGATACACACGGGAAACCGTTGAGCGTGAAAAACCCAGCAGAGTTGCAGTTCTTCACACCCGGCCTGGCACCTACTACCACACCCCCTTCAAAGGTATGTCAATCTTTTGTCTTGCCCATTCACCCTCTGAATGGCACACATACACAATCCATGTCTCAAGTGTCTCAAGACTTAAAAATCCTTCTTTAACCTGTCTCCTCCCCTTCATCTACACAGATTGAAGTGGATTTAACAGGTGACATCAATAAGGGATCATAGCTTTCACCTGGTCAGTCTATGTCATAGAAAGACCAGGTGTTCCTAATGTTTTGTACACTCAGTATATATTTCCATAATTTTAAAAAACGTAACAGGATACATTGACGTGTTTTGTGAGGCTCTAGAGCAAAACAACCGATATGTACGTCTTCGTGAGTCTCACCTTTCGACGGTGGGTTCATATTAGTGTGTAGCCCAAACTGTTTGGATGCTACAGACAGAAGTTGGCAGATAATACATTTTTGTTTTACATTACTAGTCATTTTACTGTTATTGCCAATATTAACGGTTTATGATCAAGAATCCAACTCACCTCTCCACTTCCGTAGCATCTGAGAGTTGTAGAGAAGCATTATGTTAGAGTTCACACAACAGTAATGAAGTCGCAACATTTCTCTTCCTACTCTCCTTAGAACCCACACAAAACACACTGTATCATGATCAAACCCCACACATACAGTGCATTCGGAAAGTGTTCAGACCCCTTGACATTTTCCACATTTTGTTACGTTACAGCCTTATTTTGAAATGAATTAAATTGTTTTTCCCCCCTCATCAATCTACACACTATACACCATAATGACAAAGCAAAAAAAGTATAGCTTTTTGTTGCGAATGTATAAAGTAAAAAAATGGAAATATCACATTTACATAAGTATTCAGACCCTTTATTCAGTACTTTGTTGAAGCACCTTTGGCAGCGATTACAGCCTTGAGTCTTCTTGGGTATGATGCTACAAGCTTGGCACACCTGTATTTGGGGAGTTTCTCTCATTTTTCTCTGCAGATCCTCTCAAGCACTGTCAGGATGGATGGGGAGCCTCGCTGCACAGCTATTTTCAGGTCTCCAGAGATATTTGATCGGGTTAAAGTCCGGGCTCTGGCTGGGCCAGTCGAGGACAGTCCCAAAGCCTCTCCTGTATTTTTCTTGGCTGTGCTTAGGGTTGTTGTCCTGTTGGAAGGTGAACCTTCACCCCAGTCTAATGTCCTGAGCACTCTGGAGCAGGTTTTCATCAAGGATCTCTCTGTACTTTGCACCGTTCATCGTTCCCTCGATCCTGACTAGTCTCCCAGTCCCTGCTGCTGAAAAACATCCCCACAGCATGATGCTGCCACCACCATGCTTCACCATAGGGATGGTGCCAGCTTTCCTCCAGACATGACACTTGGCATTCAGGCGAAATAGTTTAATCTTGGTTTCATCAGACTAGAGAATATTGTTTCTTATGGTCTGAGAGTCTTTAGGTGCCTTTTGGCAAACTCCAAGCGGGCTGTCCTGTGCCTTTTACTGAAGAGTGGTTTCTGTCTGGCCACTCTACCATAAAGGCCTGATTGGTGGAGTGCTGCAGAGATTGTTGTCCTTCTGGAAGGTTCTCCCATCTCCACAGAGGATCTCTGGATATCTGTCAGAGTGACCATCGGGTTCTTGGTCACCTCCCTGACCAAAGCCCTTTTCCTCCGATTGCTCAGTTTGGCCGGGCGTCCAGCTGTAGGAAGAGTCTTGGTGATTCCAAACTTCATCCATTTAAGAATCATGGAAGCCACTGTGTTCTTGTGGAACTTTAATCCTGCAGAAATGTGTTGGTACCCTTCCCCAGATCTGTGACTCGACACACTCCTGTCTCGGAGCTCTAAGGACAATTCCTTTGACCTCATGGCTTGGTTTTTGCTCTGACATGCACTGTTGACTGTGGGACCTTATAGAGACAGGTGTGTGCCTTTCCAAATCATGTCCAATCAATATAATTTACCACAGGTGGACTCCAAGTTGTAGAAACATCTCAAGGATGATCAATGGAAACAGGATGCACCTGAGCTCAATTTCGAGTCTCATAGCAAAGGGTCTGAATACTTATGTAAATAAGGTATTTCTGTTATTTTTTATAAATTTGCAAACATTTCTAAAAACTTGTTTTCACTTGGTCATTATGGGGTATTGTGTGTAGATTGATGAGAAACATTTTTTATTTGATCAATTTTAGAATAAGGTTGTAACGTAACAAAATGTGGGAAAAGTCAAGGGGTCTGAATACTTTCTGAATGCACTGTACAGTACTTCCCAAAAGAACAGCCTTACCTGTGTGCAGTTTTACAGTCACATTTTAGATAGACTGCTGCTCTGAGAGAAGAAAGCATGTACTGTCTTGATAGATCTTAATTCTGGTATACGTTCTCTTTCAAACAGACATGCACACACTTCAAAGCAAAATCTTGGTATTGTCTTCAGAAGAAGCTCTCTCTTCTGAGAGTGGACTCAGCAGTAGCTTTGAGCAGCAGCAGCAGTGAATGTAGTGACATGTTGAACAGGTGCAGTGTACAGCTCTATGCAGGTCAAATGTGATTACGTCTAATCATCCCGCCCTCTCTTTTCAAGGGAAACTGGTGTCGCAGCTGCTCAGAGAGAGAGGGAGAGGACAAATGAATTCTTATAAGTACAGTATATTGTGAGCCTGGTAAAACATAATATCAGAATGAGAAAAAAAGCCACTGACTTGACACTGTCCCTGTTCAAACCATTGTTTGGGTCAGCTAATTGGCTTGGCATACTGATGTCTGACCTCCAGCTGGCTTACGGCCACATATAACGCCTGGTTCGAGTTAAGTTAGTTGTCATAAACCACCGACATCAGCTATCATGACTGATCATCATGCATATCCAGAGGGTCACAGTTATATATGTTAAAAATACACACATTTATCAGTTATAAATACAGTATATTGTGAACATGCATGGTAATACATAATATAAATTACAGCATAGTGGTAATACATAATATCAGAATGACAAAAAAGCAACACTGAACCATGCATGAGAACACCAGCTGTTCCAGACGACTGTGTGATCTCGCTCTCCGTAGCCGATGTGAGTAAGACCTTTAAACAGGTTAAAATTTACAAGGCCGCGGGGCCAGACAGATTACAAGGACGCATACTCAGAGCATACGCTGACCAGCTGGCAAGTGTCTTCACTGATCATTTTCAACCTCTCCCTGACCGAGTCTGTAATACCTACGTTTCAAGCAGACCACCATAGTGCCTGTGCCCAAGAACGCCAAAGTAACCTGTCTAAATTACTATCGACCCGTAGCACTCCCATCTGAAGCCATGAAACCTTCCAGAAGGACAACCATCTCTGCATCAGTCCACCAATCAGCCGTTTATGGTAGAGTGGCCCGACGGAAGCCCCTCCTCAGTAAAAGCCTCCCAGGCTCCCCGAGTGGCGCACCAGTCTAAGTCACTACATTGCAGTGGTGGAGGCATCACTACAGACCCTGGTTCGTTCCCAGGCTGTGTCACAACCGTCTGTGATCGGGAGTCCCATAGGGCAGCGCACAATTGGCCCAGCATCGTCCGGGTTAGGGGAAGGTTTGGCCGAGGGGGTAGGCAGTCATTGTAAATAAGAATTTGTTCTTAACTGACTTTCCTAGTAAAAAAAATAAAAAAATAAAAAGGCACGACAGCCCGCTTGGAGTTTGCCAAAAGGCACCTAAAGGACTCTCAGACCATGAGAAACAAGATTCTCTGGTCTGATGAAACCAAGATTGAACTCTTTCGCCTGAATGCTAAGCGTCACGTCTGGAAGAAACCTTACACCATCCTTACGGTGAAGCATGGTGGCAGCAGCATCATGCTGTGGGGATGTTTTTCAGCGGCAGGGACTGGCAGACTAGTCAGGTTTGAGGGAAATATGAACGGAGCAAATCACAGAGATCCTTGATGAAAACCTGCTCTAGAGTACTCAGGACCTCAGACTGGGGCAAAGGTTCGCCTTCCAAAAGGACAACGACCCTAAGCACACAGCCAAGACAGCACAGGAGTGGCTTCGGGACAAGTCTCCGAATGTCTTTGAGTGGCCCAGCCAGATCCCGGACTTGAACCTGATCGAACATCTCTGGAGACCTGAAAATAGCTGCGCAGCGATGCTACCCATCAAACCTGACAGAGCTTGAGAGGCTGCAGAGAAGAATGGGAGAAACTCCCCAAATACAGGTGTGCCAAGCTTGTAGCGTCATACCCAGGAAGACTCGAGGCTGTAATCGATGCCAAAGGTGCTAAAACATCTAAAAACCTATTTTTGCTTTGTCATTATATTGTATTGTGTGTAGACTGATGAGGGAAAAAACGATTTAATCCATTGTAGAATAAGGCTATAATGTAACAAAATGTGGAAAAAGTCAAGGGGTCTGAATACTTTCCGAATGCATTGTACGTGTATATACAGTACCAGTCAAAAGTTTGGACACACCTACTCATTCAAGGGTTTCTCTTTATTTTTACTATTTTCTACATTGTAGAATAATAGTGAAGACATCAAAACTGTGAAATACCACATATGGAATCATGTAGTAAAAAAGTTAAAAGTTCATTTGTGGAATTTCTTTCCTTCTTAATGCGTTTGAGCCAATCAGTTGTTTTGTGACAAGGTAGGGGTGGTTTTGTAAAGGTCATATTATCGCAAGAACAGCTCATATAAGCAAAGAGAAATGACAGTCCATCATTACTTATAGACATGAAGGTCAATCAATGCGGAAAATTTCAAGAACTTTGAACGTTTCTTCATGTGCAGTCACAAAAACCATCAAGCGCTATGATGAAACTGGCTCTGATGAGGACCGCCATAGGAAAGGAAGACCCAGAGTTACCTCTGCTGAAGAAGGTAAGTTCATTAGAGTTAACAGCCTCAGAAATTGCAGCCCAAATAAATGGTTCACAGAGTTCAAGAAACAGACCCATCATAACATCAACTGTAGAGGAGACTGCGTGAATCAGACCTTCATGCTCAAATTGCTGCAACAACAAAAAACATTACTAAAGGACATCAATAAGAAGAAGAGACTTGCTTGGGCCAAGAAACACGAGCAATGGACATTAGACTGGTGGATATCTGTCCTTTGGTCTGATGAGTCCAAATTTGAGATTTTTAGTTCCAAACCCTGTGTCTTTATGAGACGCAGAGTAGGTGAACGGATTATCTCTGCATGTGTGGTTCCCACCGTGAAGCATGGAGGAGGAGGTGTGATGGTGCTTTGATGGTGACACTGTCTACGATTTATTTAGAATTCAAGGCACACTTAACCAGCATGGTTACCACAGCATTCTGCAGCGATACACCATCCCATCTGGTTTGCACTTAGTGGGACTATCATTTGTTTTTCAACAGGACAATGACCCAAAACACACCTCCAGGCTATTTGACCAAGGAGAGTGATGGTGCTGCAGCAGATAACCTGGCCTCCACAATCACCCAACCGCAATCCAATTGAGATGGTTTGGGATGAGTCGGACCGCAGAGTGAAGGAAAAGCAGCCAACAAGTGCTAAGCATATGTGGGAACTCCTAGAAAACAGTAAAAAAATTAAGAAAAACCCTTCAATGAGTAGGTGTGTTCAAACTTTTGACTGGTACAGTATATATTAAGCTGGACACCAAGAACAGTTTCATATTTTTTTTTTTTTTATGTGTGTGTGTGTCTCTCTGTCTCTCTGAAAGATTAGGTGTTGACACTGTAAATTTGGCTAGGGCCAAGAGTTTTACCTGACAATGAGACCTTATAGTTTAACTACAGCACAGAGTTCTTCCTGGTTGTTGGAAAAGGAAATAGTGACTATAACCATGACATGTTAACGTTAAAGTCATTTTCTTCTACAAAGAGATCTTTAAACTCAACCACAATGCGTGTACTTCTCTAAGGTGCTCTACAGAAACCTGCCTTTTCAAACATATTATGACTTTACAACCAGTCAGACTTTATACAGGAAGTCATATTTTCCACATTTTAGACTCCTCCTTTGTAAATACCAGCGCTTTCCCCCAGAATAAACCATTGAGAATGGTAACTAGGTGATCAATGGAAGGTTTATTGTTATTAACTACAGTATTAAATAGAGACACTGCTCGGCCCATCAGCCGTGTCACCTCTGTCAGTGTTCAACAAACCATTCATGGGGGCTATGCATATTTTTGTTTCAGCGCAGCACCAACACATCTGATACAACTAATCAAAGTTTTTGTATTTATTTTCGGTAATACCAAATTACCCCACCGATAGCAGAGAGCATATCCAACTGACAGTCTCTTAGAAAAAAAAATATCAACTATTGGAACCAAGACTTAAAAAGAAGTGATGTTGGAACAAGATGGAGGGAAAGTTGGAGCAAAACTAACAAAATATTTAACAAAATGTATGCTTAATCCAGTATAAGCTAATGTATAGAATTGACTATACAAGAGACAAAATTCACTAATTCTACAGCACAACGGCAGAGTCATGTCTTAAGTGTAAAACTAATAATGACTCAATAATCAATGCATTCTAGGAATGCTATTAAGTCCAGAAGCTGTGGGCGGGGCTAGAAAGTTGGCTATCAGAAGTATTGCAATGTAAACTTATTTTGAATGTGTCTGTCTGCATATTTCAAGATATGGCATATGAGGGTGTAGTGAGATACCCGATGAGTTGGGCAATTCTCATCTTGAAAAACAGACTAAAAACTTGGAAATGAATCAATCCACCATCATTAACACAATGGAAAAATCTATTATTTATTATTTCAATATCGAAAGTGATTGGGCTACAGAGAGAAACAAAATGGTGCAGTTTCAGGCCATGTGTCAAATAATAATGCAGGCACTAGAGATGGGTGTGTGAGCACGCGGGTCTGGACAGGGAAAATGTAATAGTTGTTTGTGTTCGTCTATAAATTGTTGTGTGTATTTGGTGTGAAAAAAAGTGCTGAGCTAAGACAGAAAATGTGCCCCCGGAGAATAGATTGACAAACAGTGTTCTAATGGGATGTGTACAGTAAACACAGGTTAAACCGGGTGACGGTGGTGACGGTGGTGTTGTGCAGGGATGAATACAACGTCTGCGTCCCAGTCGTCTCTCCTTTCTCCCCAAGTGTGCACTTGAACACTCCCCTTCATAGATCTCTGAACAGAAATCACTGGTATATGGAAACTTCCTAGTCCCATGCCAACACCAATCCAATGCTTTTACATTTGTGGGGAGTAGTGAATGAGTGCACACTTCAGGAGAAAGGAGATGTTATTGGGACGCACACAGGTGTAGAAGAGTGCAGAGAGTGACTGGGATCTTTTTCACCACCTGGGGGCAGTATTAGCTTGTCCTTTATACAGGTCCTTTGAGATTACTGGGTGAATGAATTGGCGTTCTGGGGGCACACGGTCCTAAGTTTCCATGGGTGGCAGCCCAGTGCAGCCCAATCCAGCTCTGCAAAGCCCAGCCAAGCCTGCCCTGGATCAGTCCATCTCAGTCCAGTCCATCCCAGCCTGACGCTGTCACTTTAAGAAGACCAGGTACAATGCCATCGACAGACAGGTTATAGCCACAGCATGGTGAAGTCTGGTCCCAATCACTGCAGCTAAGAGGCAGAAAGACAGAGAAAGAGAGAGAGGAAGATAGAGTGAGATTGAGGAGAGGGATACAGAGAGTGGAGAGATGGACAGAGAGAAACAGGAAGATGGAGAGAGAATGGGGAAACAATGGAGAAAAAAAGATAGTAGACAGTCTCTGCTTCAGACTATGGTGAAGCTGTAGTAGTGGACTTCTCTGCTTCAGTCTGTGATGAAGCTGTAGCATAGCTCTTTGATTGTAGTCAGAAACACATAACCAGTATTTTCCATTGTTCTATTACAAAGATGAACCATTGACAGCTTGATTGATTGACTGGCTGACGTCTTACCTTTATAGAACACCCCCCACACTCCCTTCTTCTCAGAAAGTAGCCAACTGTTTAGGCGAGGTACCTTCTTGAGGTACGCACACGTACATATGAACAGAAGCCCAAACACCACAATCCCATCGAACGAGTACACTGACGGGTGGAGAAGAGGAGAAAATGATAATAATTTGGTTTGAAGATGACATCTTTAGACATGGCTGGTCATTCAATTTTCAAAGATTAACTAGCATTACTTTGGATAGTTGAATATTTCAATGACAACAATAGTTTGACACATTGCATCTTGATGTAGCTAGCACACAATAACGATTTGAGGTCTACAGCAATAGTTAAAAAAACATTGCCACTTAAACCTGTTCGACAGCTAGGCTACACTTGATACCTATGTGGAGCCACAGCTAGATAACATTACAAACAATTGTAACTTATGTTAATATAATGTACAAAAGCAGTATTGCATAGATGGCAGTAGGAGACAGTAATAGCAACATGATTTCTAAACTGGCCACCAAACATGTCACATAGATAGGTAGCTAGCTAGCAAACTAGCCAGATATAGCTAGCCAGATATAGCTAGCTAGCCCTTGATCATGTCTCGGTTCCATTACACAAGAGTCATTGGACAAACGAGTCTTCTGTAAGGGGAGTTTTGGTAAGAGCCTAAATGTTCAGTCTGAACATTAACACGCATCGCTTGCGGTAAGGGTTGGAAGTATATGGATCGTATCTTTAATAATAAACGAAATATTGATACACAGCTTTATAGGAGTAGGGTTCCCATTTGGCCATATTTCCATGTTCCAGCGCTTGTTTACGGAAAATATGTTAGTGGACTATTGTACCTGTGCTAATTCTTTATTTGCTTCTCCGAACACCTTTGTGTCAACGGAAGACAGACACCACAAATGTGTTGTAACTGAAAAGTAGTGTTGACTGCAACTATTAAAACAGTGTACAGTAACCGCTTAATTTGGTTTTTTAATGTATGTGATATGAAAGTAGAGGGTTGTTCCTAGAATCGATTCACGTTTAGATGGAGTATTCGGCTGTTTAGGCTTCCAGAGCCAATTCGCCATTTAAACAGAACATGTACGATCCCATTAGGCTCCTTTACTCCAATATTGGCCTATAGCTAACGTTAGTTAGCCATCAACTGGACGTATCCTTGCCCATAACTAGTTTTTGGTTCCAAATTGACTATGCACTTATGTTCATAAATCCAAATGTTAGCAAATTGATGTTGGCTGGCGACGGTCTGCAGCCACGTCTACAGAAATCTATGCTAACTACAAAAGTAGCAAAAATCGAATCAGAGCTTGCTAACGTCCGTCCAGCCAGCCAACGTCTACTTCTTTGCTTTGAAAACAGTGCATCTCCTGCAAGATTACCTATAAAATGACACACGTCTGATCAAACTGACCATTTGTCATGTTTGCTGTTGTCCAAGACTGTGTTGAATTCTGTTATTTTCAATCATCCATGTTGTTAAATGTTGTCCTCCCTTCCCTGTGACAGGCAGCAGCCAGGATGACCAATCAAGCGACATATCCGGATTCATCAGGACAGAGCAATGGAACTCGGATATTGTTAGGAACAGAGACCAACTGTGTGTGTAATGTTTTTTATGAAATATTTCAAAATGTGAATTTGTAATCCATGGTCTCCTCCACATTAAAAGGGACAATTCACACCAAAATCAAAGTTTGTCAAATGGTTTCAGACCTCAAAGGTGGTCTTATGTCCCAGCCAAAAGTGTATCAAATATAAACGCAACCTGCAACAATTTCAATGATTTTACTGAGTTACAGTTCATATAAGGAAATCAGTCAATTGAAATAAATTCCTTACATGCTAGTCTATGGATTTCACATGACAAGGCAGGTGTACAGCCAATGAGAATTCGTTTTCCCCCACAAAAGGGCTTTATTACAGAAATGACAGACGTGAAGAAGCCGGATGTGAAGGTCCTGGGCTGGCGTGGTTACACCTGGTCTGTGGTTGTGAGGCCGGTTGGACGTACTGCCAAGTTCACTAAAATTACGTTGGAGGCGATTTATGTTAGAGATTTGAACATTCAATTCTCTGGCAAGAGCTCTGTTGGACATTCCTGCAGTCAGCATGCCAATTGCACGCTCCCTCAAAAACTGTGGCATAATGTTGGGTTTTTCAGTGGCTTTTATTGTCCTCAGCACAAAGTGCACCTGTGTAATGATCATGCTGTTTAATCAGCTTCTTGATATGGCACACCTGTCAGGTGGATTGATTTCCTTTTTGGATCGTTATTATCCACCTGTACAGTAGGTGGCTGAATGCACATATAATTGTTGCGAATGCCATTATGCCAAAGAATAAGAAGGTGGATGATTGTCTTGGCAAAGGAGAAACGCTCACTAACAGGGATGTAAACAAAATTGGAGAGAAACAAGCTTTTTGTGCATATGGAACATTTCTAGGATCTTTTATTTCAGCTCGTGAAACATGGGACCAACACTTTACATGTTGCATTTATATTTTTGTTCAGTGTATATAGCAAAAGAAATAGGGTGTAATGAGTGTCTTTGATATAAACCTATAGCATACATAGGCAAATCAAATCAGATTTATTTGATAATCATTAATAATCATTACTTGTTACCGAATTAAATGAACAGTTAATACCTACTATTACTGCAAGTAAAAATGTATGCAGAATGCTTGTCCCAGGGCAATTCAAAATATGGGAGGACCATCACGATAGTAAGGAATCATACACTTTCAAGGGTTTGGTCATCATAAGATCTGTGATTTATTATATATATATTGTGGCAACGCGCAAATGTCAATCACTCTATTTCATAGGGCAATTTAAATTTATGTCAACATATTACGTAGCCTACAGGCAAAAGAGATTAGGAATCCCCACAGCGGGATTTCCCCAGCTACTAAACTGAAATCGCGCGAGAAGTGGGAATCGGGACGGGAGCGCACTTCGTCTTTGACTGTGCGAGATTTATGTTCAGTTTGGGGTCCTCTTCAACACAAGAAACAGGTTGGAATCTGCATAGAGGGAAAATCTACTGTAGCTCGCTGATCGAACGTGTTGTGTTAGGAGTCTGCTGTCCTCAAAGAGACGTCATCATATATAGTGCACGGGATAACGTTTGCACAGTTGCACTGCCCGGAATGCGCGAGATCCAATTTGTGTATTGGTTGGGTCAACAATAGTTGTCGTTGTATTGAGTTTTTAGTTTTCAGAGAGGCTCCACTGCCACGCGAAGGAGGAAACCGAAGTTACGACTGGCTTGTTTGTCTCGTAGTCTCTGAATTCTGCAGGAATGTCTCACAAGGAGAGACCCACTTTCTACAGACAGGAGCTGAACAAAACGATATGGGAGGTCCCGGAGCGGTACCAATCCCTGTCCCCGGTCGGCTCTGGAGCCTATGGATCAGTCTGGTAAATACCGTGCATTATAACAACAATATCTCAGAGGACTTGCTATAGAGTTGACTGTTGCATAACAAATGGCAGAGTTGGCTGAGGTTTAACCTAACGCCCAAACCCATAGTTATTGGGCCTGGGGAAATTCAAAGCTTTCTCAAGCTACTGTGATGATCTACCAATAAACGATAGCATCAGTGTAGCAATATGCAGATGCATCAAATCGAGCAGGGAATCTACAAAGTTTCAGCCAGTGTAACAAATGATTAGACTAATGTTACTCAAACCAGATCGCTGTCCTACGCACGCTTCGGGGTGGCTCGGATTTGACTCGGATAATCTTTGTTTTTGTGCTGATCGCAACATTTTTGTCTGACCGGGATGTTTTTCGTGGTGCACAACATCCTGTAAACAAAGATAGATTGTCATTTGCGAAAAGTTAGCTGGCAGAAGAAAGGCTATTCACTATTGACTGTCAAGTAAACATTAAGGCACAATCGAAATAGTTTTCGCGGAATTTGTTTAATGGTGCAGATTGTTATTGTTGATAACATAGCCCACTTATCGGTGAGGACGCAGTGTGCCAATGAGTGCACGCACGTATCGCATGTCGTTGCCAGCAGCACATAAACAACAATGCTAATGCATCATCTGTCAAGATTGTAGAATCAGAATGTGTAGCCTATATGGTTCTGGCGCCTATCTCCAAAATTGTTGGATAACAATAAGTGTGTTTTCAACTGTCACGTCTGTATCTTGCTGGTTCGAATCCCCGAGCCGACTTGATGAAAAATCTGCCGATGTGCGTGCTCTTTGAGCAAGGCACTTAACCCTAATTGCTCCTGTAAATTGTTCCATAAAAGAGCGTCTGCTAAATGACTAGGGTCATTTAGCAGATTAGTGTTCTAAATGAAAACCATTTTCTGCATGGTGTTTACAAGCTCTATATAGGCTATTAGATTTGTCCCACATTATGTTTGTTGAACTTGGCTAAATCATTGTGCTTTGCGCCTGTATGTCAGCTTAATGTGACTGAAACTGAACGTAAGCTTCTAGTTACATCACCCCTGTGCCCAATAGCCCTTTGCCTCCTTTACATCCATGCATGTTCGTTCTAGTACTCCACCCCAGCAGTGTGTGTAACTGACAGTAAGTCACATGGTATTCGGGCAGAAGGTGTTCGGCTTACATTTGTATACAATCAAGTCACTCGGTTATGCGTGGGAATACTTGAAAAGATTTCCTAAATTAAAATTACTTGGAGCTGATTTCCTGGTGTTTTTAGTCGTTGATGTCCAACAACAACAATAATAATAATAATAATACAACATTTTAAGAAACATTTGTCTCAGAAAACTTTGGGGGGTGAACCCTGGTCTAGAATGATGTCATAATGACCCATTGTGTCTACAGGGATGAGTCATAGCCACAAGCTTAGGTAGCCTACACTCCTCAGCACTGATTTGGTTTAGTCATCCTATTGAATGTCGCTTTGACAAGAAGACTTCATTATTATGTACTATTATTACTTAATCCTCGTGCCCTTGGAGAATAGTTATTTTCTCTTCTGGACAGGATACGTGTCACTACTGAGTTGTTTTGTACAGTAGCAGCTGCAAATGTCTCATTTTGCTTTTAGTTGGAGAATGATGCTTTGACCGTCTCTGTCACTCGATGGTCATTCTATAAAGGACTACGGTAATGGCGATTTATCATCAGAAAGTGAGAAGGAACCGAACTGATTAGCAAATATATGAGATGTTTAGGGCTAGTGGTAAGGGTAGCTGTAAGGGTTAATTTAAGGTTAGGTAAGCTAACTTCAGAATGTCTCTTTCAGTATGATAGCCACATATTGATGACCTGCTGCATCTCTCTGCTCTCCTGGACACAGCAGATGTATACTGATTTAATGGAGTGGCGAGAGAGGCAGTAGGAAGCAGTATAATGGGAGAGTAGTGAGGTATTAATAGACTAACTCTACCTCCTCCCAGTTGTCTTGGCTGTTCAAATCACTAAGAACTTAAAAGGATCCACGCGCACAGAAGGTGTGACAGTGCTTCTTCCCCCTCAGGAGGTTGAAAAGGTTTGGCTTGGGCCCCCAAATCCTCAAAAAGTTCTACAGTTATACCCCTGAGAGCATCTTGACTGGCTGCATCACTGCTTGGTATGGCAATAACACCGCCCTCGATCGCATGGCACTACAGAGGGTGGTGCGGACAGCCCAGTACATCACTGGGGCTGAGCTCCCTGCCTCATCCAGGACCTCTACATCAGCCTGTGTGAAAGGAAGGCCTGGGAAAATTGTTAGACTCCAGCCACCCAAGCCATAGACTGTTCTCTCTGCTTCCGCACGGCAAGCGGTACCGGTGTATCAAGTCTGACACCAACAGGCTCCTGAACAACTTCTATCCCCAAGCCATAAGAGTACTAAATAGCTAACAAAATGGCTACAGAGACTATCTGAGTTGACCTTGGTATTTTATTAGTCTCTGTGCACACTCACACGGCCTTACACACTCACACGGCCTTACACACTCACACGGCCTTACACACTCACACGGCCCTACACACTCACACGGCCCTACACACTCACACGGCCCTACACACTCACACGGCCTTACACACTCACACGGCCTTACACACTCACACACACTGTCACTCATACACACTCACACACAAACACTCACTCCATCATTTGCTCACACACAGATAATATGCACCAACATTTATACTGACTCTACACACACCCACTCGCATACAATCATTATGCTATTCGGTTTATCATATATCCTGTTGCCTAGTCACCTTACCCCTATACATATTAACCAGTATCCCTGCACATTGTAAATATGGTACTGGAACTGACCCTGTATAAAGTATGCTTACTTTATGGTGTTCTTCTTATTTTTAAATCTGGTGTGTTGTATTCTACATTGTTATTTTTAGTATTACATTGTTATACGACAAGCGGTACCAGAGCGCCAAGTCTAGGACCAAAAGGCTCCTTAAAACTTCGACAACTTCCAGTGAAATTGCAGAGCGCCAAATTCAAATTAAATATTTATATATTACTATAAATATTTAACTTTCATGAAATCACAAGTGCAATACATGAAAATAAAGCTTAACTTGTTGTTAATCCAGCCGCCGTGTCATATTTCAAAAAGGCTTTATGGCGAAAGCAAACCATGTGATTATCTCAGGACAGCGCTCAGAACACAAAACATAACCATTTAGCAGCCAAGTAGATTAGTCACGAAAGTCAGAAATAGCAATAAAATTAATCACTTACCTTTGATGATCTTCGTATGGTTACACTCACAAGACTCCCGGTTACACAATAAATGTTTGTTTTGTTCGATAAAGTCCCTCTTTATATCTAAAAACCTCAATTTTGTTGGCGAGTTTTGTTCAGTAATCCAATGGCTCAAATGCGGTCACAAGAGGCAGACGAAAATTCCAAATAGTATCCGAAAAGTTTGTAGAAACATGTCAAACGATGTTTATAATCAATCCTCATGTTGTTTATAGCCTAAATAATCGATAATATTTCAACCGGACAATAGCGCCGTGAATATAAAAGAAAAACAACGAAAGGCGCGCTCTCAGGATTGCGCACCAAACAGGTTGTGGATTTTCCACTGGCCTCATTGAAACTGCTCATTCTCCCTCATTTTTCAGAATAAAGGCTTGAAACAATGTCTAAAGACTGTTCACAGCTAGTGGAAGCCATAGGGAACGGATCTGGGTCCTATCCCTTTAGATGGTGGGTCCTATCCCTTTAAGCAGTTCCTGGATGGATTTTCCTCAGGTTTTTGCCTGCCATTTCAGTTCTGTTATACTCACAGACATTATTTTAACAGTTTTGGAAACTTTAGAGTGTTTTCTATCCAAATCTAATTATATGCATATCCTAGCTTCTGGGCCCTGAGTAGCAGGCAGTTTACTTTGGGCATGCTTTTCATCCAAAATTCCAAATGCTTCCCCCTATCCCAAAAAGTTAACAGCTTATTTTTTTATTTGATACCTTTTCTCCCCAATTTCGTGGTGTCCAATTGGTAGTTACAGTCTTGTCTCATCGCTGCAACTCCCATACGGACTCGGGAGAGGCGAATGTCGAAACACAATGCCCACTTAACCCAGAAGCCAGCCACTCCAATGTGTCGGAGGAAACACCGTACACCTGGCGACCGTGTCAGCGTGCACTGTGCCCAGCCCACCACAGGAGTCACTAGTGTGCGATGGGACAAGGACTCCCTGCTGGCCTAAACCCTCCTGTAACCCGGACGACGCTCGCCCAATTGTGCGCCGCCCCATGGGTCTTCTGCGACAGAGCCTGGACTCGAATCCAGAATCTCTAGTGGCACAGCTTGCACTGCGATGCCTCAGACCACTGCGCCACTTAGGAGGCCCTTAACAGCTTCTACCCCCAAGCCATAAGACTGCTGAACAATTAATCAAATGGCCGCCCAGACTATTTACATTGCGCTCCCCCCCCACACACACACACACACTTATTTCTACACTGCTGCTACTCCCTGTTTATTATCTATGCCTAGTCACTTTACCCCTTCCTACATGTACAAATGACCTCAACTAACCTGTACCCCTGCACATTGACTCAGTACCGGCACCCCCTGTATATAGCCTCCTTATTGTTATTGTATTGTGTTACTTTTTATTATTTTTTACTTTAGTTTATTTGGTAAATATTTTCTTAACTCTTTCTTGAACTGCATTGTTGGTTAGGGGCTTGTAAGTAAGGTTGTTGTATTTGGCGCATGTGATAAAGTTTGATTTGATTACTGCATTGTTGGGTTTTGAGTTTCCTATAAAGGCATTTCACTGTACGTGTGTAACATTTAAACTTCTTCCATGAGTCAGTTCCTGTAGTTCTGTCTCCACTCAGTTAGTCGTCAGTAAGTCCGTCAGTCAATCGGTCGTTCGCCCAGTCAGTCAATCAGTACGTCGTTCAGTCAGTTGGTCGCCCTGCCAGACTGTTGGTCAGTCCATTCAGTCACTCTGTGGCTGTGTTCCAGGTTTTCTTTTTTGCTGTCCTGCTACTCAGATTATCAGATCTCACGTCGCCTGGAGTTATCTAACATATCAGGAACCACTTTAACACGTTGTAGTGATCTTATCATATGCGCAGCACGACCGCACAACAACCTGGCAGGCCAGAGCCTTTCAGCCAGTCAACCATCTCGTCAGTCATAGTTAATGTATGTATGCCTTTGTTCCTGCCGCCAGGCTGTCCCTTCCTCCTAGGCCTCAGTTTGACCTCTGCCTGCTAGAGGAATGTAAAGCACCATGTTAAGCATGCTCGATTTGACCCCATCTGTCATTCAAAGTCTTCCTGAGAAAACCACTCCCATCTCAGACCTCACTGTATTCCTGATCTGTTCTTAGAATGTGGAAGCCATCCAGGAGTTGGTTGGTTGGCTATGCGAGTTTATTAAAAGAGTGTTCAGAGAGTTATTCATAACACGTTCTTAACATTAAGTTGCTCCCCCTCCACACTTTTGTCTTCAGAACAGTCTCAATTCGTCAGGGCATGGACTCTACAAGGTGTCAAAAGCGTTCCACAGGGATGCTGGCCCATGTTGACTCCAATGCTTCCCACAGTTAATTTGACTGGATGTTCTTTGGGTGGCGGACCATTCTTGTTACACACAGGAAACTGTTGAGTGTGAAAAACCCAGCAGCATTGCAGTTCTTGACACAAACCGGTACGCCTGGTACCTACTACAATACCTTGTTCAAAGACACTTAAATATTTTATCTTGTCCATTCAGCCTTTAAGTGGCAGACATACACAATCCATGTCTCAATTGTCTCAAGGCTTAAAAAACATTATTTAACCTGTCTCCTCCCCTTCATCTACACTGATTGAAGTGGATTTAACAGGTGACATCAATAAGGGATCATAGTTTTCACCTGGATTCACCTGGTCAGTCTGTCATGGAAAGAGCAGGTGTTCTTAATGTTTTGTATACTCAGTGTATATTGATACATTTACTTTAAGACGCCCCTTTTGAAGTTCATAGGTTATAGACAGTTTATTTCTGTATAAAATCCTTCTTTAACAGTTGTAAGTCATTAGTTGACTGTAGGTACAGTGAGGAGAGCTATAGTATACAGTTCCCTCAGAGCCAGCCACAAAACCAAGCTCCCCAATCACACATGCATTTCTTATGGAAACTCAACAGTGGAGACAAGACAACCTTGAACATGACCACATGGGCGTGTAGTTGTGGTAGCAAGTTTACTCTAAGAAGAAAAAAAAACAGTTCCTATACATGTCAGACTTCTTCATAGGCACTTGCTTCCTTGGTATTTGAAGGGGAAACACAACAGTGTCTGTATTGGGCAACATGGTATATATAGAGGTAATTTATAGGAAAGTGTTTGTCAGGAGAAAATGCCCCAATATATCACTGATACAAATCGTGTGTGTGTGTGTGTGTGTGTGTGTGTGTGTGTGTGTGTGTGTGTGTGTGTGTGTGTGTGTGTGTGTGTGTGTGTGTGTGTGTGTGTGTGTGTGTGTGTGTGTGTGTGTGTGTGTGTGTGTGAGAGAGTGTGTGTGGAGAGAGACTCAGATGGCAGGGCAGGTTTAACACCCACTCAACCTCTGCTCTCTGTACTCTCTGTTCAGTCTCAGGGTGTGGACATGCTGAGGAATTACTGTAGCAGGGAGCACAGCAAAGCATGTGTGTTACAGCCAATCCATGCGTGTGTTTACAGCCAAGCCATGCGTGTGTTACAGCCAAGCCATGTGTGGTTACAGCCAATGCCATGTGTGTGTTACAGCCAAGCCATGTGTGTGTTACAGCCAAGCCATGTGTGTGTTACAGCCAAGCCATGTGTGTGTTACAGCCAAGCCGTGTTACTGTTGTACATATGGACACAGAAGTTTCATCACTGTCGTGATGAAGCGGAGTCACTATCGGTCACATCCACCTCTTAGCAGACAGTAACATAACATAGGGGCGAATCCTAAGGCAGGCATCACTGTCAATGGGAGACTAGGTGAGTGAAAAATGTGACTTAGGTGGAAGTTAGGATTGGCCCCATTGAGACCAGTAAAGTAGGAGCTACTAGAGACTCTGACTGCCAGATGATATGCTCTGGCTCCCCATGGATAGTGACATCACTGTATTTCCTGTTACAGTGGTGCTGTAATCTGTTAACAGTCAGCTGCTATAGGAACCGGATGGTCAGGAGCTCATGGGATTGTTATGAGAGCGGTGCAGCAGCTGTATTAACTGTTAACATATACTATAAAACCATGTGTTGACAGGCCGTGTTGTATCTCATCTATCAGTTGGAAGGGCAAAGGTTGCCCCAAGAATCTCCCCTACAGACGGTCAGACATGTTCTTTTAAACATACAACATACAACGTGATCAACCATCTGAGATAATCTAACATGAGCAGCGTGTGGTTTGGTGTTTCACTGCATGCAGGCCCTGGCTGAGTGTCACTGCCTTTTCTAGCCTGCTTAATGGCTGGGGAGACTGCAGGACACAGACAACAATGTTGAGAGTCTGACACACACACACACAGGACACCATCCATCTACAAAGCAGTAGGCAATCTGCAGAACTAACAGGCCGGTCTGGACGTACGATCTCATTACCCTATGATGAAACTAAGTGCAATAACGAGCCTCCGTGAATATAGGCCATAAGCAGATCAGAATTAGGAAAGGGTCAATGACCAGCAACCAGCCAGAAGCATATCTCTCTCCTGGCCTACCGGAGTATGATTCTCTAAAATGTTGTTGCCTGGGTTTTGTAGCCAATGTTTGTTTGCTCTCGTGTGAGGTAGAAGTGTGTTTATGGTGTTTAAGGCACTCTGAATGTTACAACTACTGCCCTACTTACAACTTCCTGGAAAAAACATTTCACAGAATTCTGACCACGCCAGCTTCTGCTGCCATGGCAACCTAGTAGGGAGACCCATTGTCGTTTCCAAGATCAGTCGGGAGGTGTGTTGGGGAAGGGGCTGTGCAGGTGGTAGAAGGGGGAGAAATCAGGGGAGTTTTTAGAAACTGTGTACAGCACCTCTCCAGGTCCCATGTGTACAGCACCTCTCCAGGTCCCATGTGTACAGCACCTCTCCAGGTCCCATGTGTACAGCACCTCTCCAGGTCACATGTGTACAGCACCTCTTCCAGGTCCATGTGTAACAGCACCTCTCCAGGTCCAATGTGTACCAGCCACCTCTCCAGGTTCCCATGTGTACAGCACCTCCAGTCACACGCGCTCCATGTGTACAGCACCTCTCCAGGTCCCATGTGTACAAGCAACGCTCTCCAGGTCACTGTGTACAGCACCTCTCCAGGTCCCATGTGTATCAGCACCTCTCCAGGTCCCATGTGTACAGACACTCTCAGGTCCCATTGTGTACAGCACCTCTCCAGGTCCCATGTTGTACAGCACCTCTCCAGGTCCATGTGTACAGCACCTCTCCAGGTCAACACCTGTGTACAGCACCTCTCCAGGTCACAGTGTACAGCACCTCTCCAGGTCACATGTGTACACACCTCTCCAGGTCCCATGTGTACGCACCTCTCCAGGTCCATGTGTCACACAGCATCCTCTCCAGGTCACATGTGTACAGCACCTCTCCAGGTCCATGTTTGCAGCACCTCTCCAGGTCCCATGTGTACAGCACCTCTCCAGGTCCCATGTGTACAGCACCTCTCCAGGTCCACATGTGTACCACCACTCTCAGGTCCATGTTTACGGCACCTCTCTCCAGTTCCCATGTGTACAGCACCGCACTCTCCAGGTCCCATGTGTACAGACCTCTCCAGGTCACATGTGTACAGCACCTGCTCCAGTTCCCATGTGTACAGCACCTCTCCAGGTCACATGTTACAACTTTCCAGGTCATGTATTAACAGCATCTCCAGTTCCCATGTTACAGCACTCATCCAGTCCATGTGTACAGCACCTCTCCAGGTTCCATGTGTAAGCACGCCCAGTTCCCATTTTGCAGCACAATCTGTCAGGTCATGCTTGTACAGCACCTCTCCAGGTCCCATGTTTACAGCACCTCTCAGTTCCATGTGTACAGCACTCTCCAGGTTCCCATGTTTGCAGCACCTCTCCAGGTCCACATTGTACAGACCTTCTCAGGTCAACACCATGTTAGCACCTCTCAGGCCATGTGTACAGCACCTCTCACAGGTCCCATTTTGTACAGCACCTCTCCAGTCACATGTGTACAGCACCTCTCTAGTTCCATGTTTACAGCACTCTCCAGTCCCATTGTGTCAGCACCTCTCCAGGTCACATGTGTACAGCACCTCTCTAGGTTCCCATGGTTTACAGCACCTCTCCAGGTCCATGTGTACAGCAACCTTTCAGTTCCTATGTGTACAGACACCTCTCCAGTTCCCATTTGTACAGCAACCTCTCCAAGGTCACATGTTACAGCACCTCTCTAGTTCCCATGTTACAGCACCTCTCCAGGTCCATTTGTACAGCACCTCTCCAGGTCACATGTGTACAGCACCTCTCTAGTTCCCATGTTTACAGCACCTCTCCAGGTCCATTTGTACAGCACCTCTCCAGTCACATGTGTACAGCACCTCTCCAGTTCCTATGTGTACAGCAGCACCTCTCCAGGTCCCCATGTTTACAGCAACCTTCTCCAGTTCCTATGTGTAAGACACCTCTCCAGGTCCCATGTTTACAGCACCTCTCCAGTTCCCATGTGTACAGCACCTCTCCAGTTCCATGTGTACAGCACCTCTCCAGGTCACATGTTTACAGCACCACTTCACACAATATTATCATAATTGTTGAATTAAACGTTTGGTTGAAAGTAGCATACACACACGGAATAAAAGCAATGTTAGTTTTGAATTATTGATGTACAACATGTCATGAATGTGATAACAGGAATTTCATGTGATATCAGGAATGTTATGAATGTGATATGAATGTTGTCATTACCATGTCTTAAGGTATCTATTTTTGGTGTGTGTGTGTGTGTGGTGTGTGTGTGTGTGTGTGTGTGTGTGTGTGTGGTGTGTTGTGGTGTGTGTGTGTGTGTGTGTGTGTGTGTGTGTGTGTGTGTGTGCTCTTCAATACTGCAAGCTCGTCGTATGATGTGAAGTCGGGGCTGAAGTGGCGGTGGAAGAAGCTGTCCAGGCCGTTCCAGTCATTATCCACGCTAAGAGGACCTAAGAAACTACGGCTCATTGAAACACATGAAACACGAGAATGTGAGTTAAAACACACACAACACACACACATACACACATACAGACGTGTGAGTTAACCCCTCCATGACGTTTTACTTATCCAACACTGGGGTGAAGAAATCTAGAAAACTTTTCCCAAAGTTCCCAGGTTTTCAACGAATCCATTTTGAGCCTATTCAACTTCCAAGAGTCCTCCAACCGAGATTTTTGGGAAAATCTGTCATGTGTGTGTGTGCAACGTGCGCGAGCACGAGTGGACATGCCTTCACTCTTGGGCAAGCTGACACTGACCTCAGAGTGAGAGGAGTTGTATCTGACTGTGGTACTGAATGTCTGTGTTCTATAAAAAGGCTATTGATCGCTGTTCTTAAACTAAAGAGCAGATGGAGAAGTGTGTGTGCACCTGAGTGTCTGTGGGTGAAGGGGGTCAAGTGTAAGATGTCTTTGTAACAAGTTTGTTACATGATCTCCAGCTTCTAACAGAGTAACTTCTCTCTGAGCTGTTACATGAGCCTCCAGCTTCTAACAGAGTAGCTTCTCTCTGAGCTGTTACATGATCCTCAGCTTCTAACAGAGTAGCTTCTCTCAAGCTGTTACATGATCCTCCAGTTCTAAACGAGTAACTTCTCTCTGAGCTGTTACATGATCCTCCAGCTTCTAACAGAGTAGCTTCTCTCTGAGCTGTTACATGATCCTCCAGCTTCTAACAGAGTATTTCTCTGAGCTGTACAGATCCTCCAGCTTCTAAAGAGTAGCTTCTCTCTGAGCTGTTACATGATCCTCCAGCTTCTAACAGAGTAGCTTCTCTCAGAGCTGTTACATGATCTCCAGCTTCTAACAGAGTAGCTTCTCTCTGAGCTGTTACACATGATCCTCCAGCTTCTAACAGTGTTGCCTTCTCTCTGAGCTGTTTAATGATCCTCCAGCTTCTAACAGAGTAACTTCTCTCTGAGCTGTTACATGATCCTCCGCAGCTTCTAACTAGTAACTTCTCTCTGAGCTGTTACATGATCCTCCAGCTTCTAACAGAGTAGCTTCTCTCTGAGCTGTTACATGATCCTGAGCTTCTAACAGAGTAGCTTCTCTCTGAGCTGTTACATGATCCTCCAGCTTCTACAGCAGTAGCTTCTCTCTGAGCTGTTACATGATCCTCCAGCTTCTAACAGTGTAGCTTCTCTCTGAGCTGTTACATGATCCTCCAGCTTCTAACAGTAGCTTCTCTCTGAGCTGTTACTGATGATCCTCCAGCTTCTAAAGAGTAGCTTCTCTCTGAGCTGTTACATGATCCTCCAGCTTCTAACAGAGTAGCTTCTCTCTTGAGCTGTTTACATGATCCTCCAGCTTCTAACAGAGTAGCTTGTCTCTGAGCTGTTACATGATCCTCCAGCTTCTAACAGAGTAGCTTCTCTCTGAGCTGTTACATGATCCTCCAGCTTCTAACAGAGTAGCTTCTCTCTGAGCTGTTACATGATCCTCCAGCTTCTAACAGAGTAGCTTCTCTCAGTGACTGTTACATGTCCTCCAGCTTTAACAGAGTAGCTTCTCTCTGAGCTTTTTACATGATCCTCCAGCTTCTAACAGAGTAACTTCTCTCTGAGCTGTTACATGGATCCTCCAGCTTCTAACAGGAGTAGATTCTCTCTGAGGCTGTTACATGATCCTCCAGCTTCTAACGAGTAACTTCTCTTGAGCTGTTACATGATGCCTCCAGCTTCTAACAGAGTAACTTCTCTCTGAGCTGTTTACTGATCCTCCAGCTTCTAACAGAGTAGCTTCTCTCTGAGCTGTTACATGATCCTCCACTTCTAACAGAGAACTTCTCTCTGAGCTGTTACATGATCCTCCAGCTTCTAACAGAGTAGCTTCTCTCTGAGCTGTTACATGAGCTCAGCTTCTAACAGTGGTTAGCTTCTCTCTCTGAGCTCTCGGCAGCAGGCGTGAGGTAACTCTCGCAGCAGCGGTGAGGTAACTCTACGGCAGCAGCGGGCTACTCGCCAGCGTAGGAACTGGCAGAGGTGTACTCCTGGAGCAGGCGTGAGGTAACTCTCGGCAGCCAGGGTGAGCTTCGGAAGGTGGCACTCTCGGCAGAGGACCTCGCAGCGGTGAGTAAGTCTGAGCGTGAGGACCTCGCGGGGCAAACGGCAAGCAGTGAGGTAACTCTCGGCAGCGGGCTACCAGGCAGGGTGATGAACTGGCCATAGAAACTCTCAGCAGCAGGAGTGAGGTAAACTCTGACAGTGCAGTACAGCAGAGGGTGAGGCTAAAGTCAGCCCGTGCGGCTCAGCTGCTAGGTACTTGCGCTGAGGTTAAAGCTCACAGGGTGAGAAAGCAAGCAGCAGGGTGAGGTAAAGTCTGCCAGAGGGTGAGGTAAGCTCGCAGCGTAGAAGCTCAGCCGCAGGTGGGTACTCCAGCAGCGAAAAGTGATAACTTCAGCAGCAGGGTGAGGTAACTCTCAGCAGGCAGGGGTGAGGTAAAAAACTCTCAGCAGCAGGGTGAGGTAAAGTATCAGCAGCAGGGTGAGGTAAAGTCTCAGCAGCAGGGTGAGGTAACTCTCAGCAGCAGGGTGAGGTAAACTCTCAGCAGCAGGGTGAGGTAAAGTCTCAGCAGCAGGGTGAGGTAACACTACAAAACACTGATCTACCTGACGTAGCTCTTGACCCGGTTATTCTTTGAGCTGATTTCCCCACTGTTGCCTGGTTACACTGTTGGTTATGCTTTTTTGGAAAGCCTGAGTCGGCCAATCACTGTTTGCTTTGGCTGTAGTCCACCAATCGCAGCGGGCACTGCCCTGCGTGGGCGGTGTGGAGTCGTGTTGTTATGAAATCCACCCACCTCCGTCCCTTTCTCTAGAAGGGGGCACACTGGGTCTGGCACGATGTCTCCTCTTCTCCCCCCCCTCTCTAGTCACCCACACACTGCCTGCATGCTAGCTCTGCTCACACACTGCCTGCATGCTAGCTCTGCTATTTTTCTCTCTCCTCGGCCTCTCTCTCTAATTGCATTCTGGATGATTTTCCTGTTCAGAGTTCATTCATCACTTTCCCTATGTGTTAACAGCCTCACACATAATTCAGTCCCATTTCAAAACCTAGTTTCCCTAACCCCTAACCCTAACCTGTACTCTTACCCTAAACAAAAAACCTAACCTTAAACCTAGCTCCTAACCCTAACCCTAAAACTAAACCTAGCTCCTAACCCTAAAACTAAACCTAGCTCCTAACCCTAACCCTAAAACTAAACCTAGCTCCTAACCCTAAAACTAACCGTAGCTCCTAACCCTAACTCTTAATGTAATTCTAACACTAATTTTAACCTTAACCCTAAACCCCCTAGAAATAGCATTTGACCTCTGGGGACTAACAAAATGTCCCCAGTTGGTCACATTTTTGTTTGTTTACTATTCTAGTGGGGACGTTCGGTCCCCACAAGAATAGCTAAACACGTCCACACACACAGCAAACATTAGCTTCACATCTCCAACTCAATCATCAAGTTTGCTGTCGACACAACATTAGTAGGCCATATTACCAACAACGACAAGACAGCCTACAGGGAGGAGGTGAGGGCCCAGGCAGAGTGGTGCCAGGAAAATAACCTCTCCCTTAATGTCAACAAAACGAAGGAGCTGATTGTGGACTACAGGAGACAACAGAGAGAGCACGCCATCATCCACATCTATGGAGCCGCAGTGTAGAGGGTCAAAAGTTTCAAGTTCCTCTGTGTGCACATCACTGAGGACCTGAAATGTTCCCTCCACACTGACAGTGTGGTGAAGAACAGCGCCTCTACAACCCCAGGAGGCTAAAGAGGTTTGGCTTGGCCCCTAAGACCCTCACAAACTTCTAGAGATCCACCATTGAGAGTATCCTGTCGGGCTGTTTCACCGCCTGGTACGGCAATTGCACCGCCTGCAACCGCAGGGCCATCCAGAAGGTGGTGCGGTCAGCCCAACACATCACCGGGGGCACACTGCTTGCCCTCCAGGACATCTACAGCACCCGATGTCACAGGAAGGCCAAGAAGATCATCAAGGACCTCAGCCTCTCGAGCCACAGCTTGTTCATCCCGCTACCATCTAGAAGGTGGAGACAGTACAGGTGCATCAAAGCTGGGACAGAAAGATTGATTAACAGCTTCTATCTTAAGGCCATCAGATGGGTAAAAACTCCCCTCTAGCCGACTACCGACGAGTACCCTGCCCTGAATCTTAGTCACTGTTACTAGCCGGCTACCACCCGGTACTCTACCCTGAACCTTAGTCACTGCTACTATCCGACTAACCTCCCAGTACCCTGCCCTGAATCTTAGTCACTGTTACTAGCCGACTACCACCCGGTACTCTACCCCGCACCTTAGTCACTGTTACTAGCCGGCTACCACCCGGTACTCTACCCTGAACCTTAGTCACTGTTACTAGCCGGCTACCACCCGGTTACTCCTACCTCTACCCTGAACCTTAGTCACTGTTACTAGCGGCTACCACCCGGTTACTCTACCCTGAACCTTAGTCACTGCTACTAGCGGCTACCACCCGGTTACTCACCCTGCACCTTAGTCACTGTACTAGCCGGCTACCACCCGGTTACTCTACCCTGCACCTTAGTCACTGTTACTAGAACCGGCTACACCGGGGGCGGGGGGGGGGCGCCTTACTCAAACCTGCCACCTAATTAGCACTGTTACTAC
>NW_019957667.1:0-5771 GCF_002910315.2 Salvelinus sp. IW2-2015 | reverse complement strand
CTAGGTGGTGTCCAGATGCCTTCTAAAGCAGGTTTAGGTGCTGTGTTGTTACAAAGCAGATATAGGATTACTAGGTGGTGTCCAGATGCCGTCTAAAGCAGGTTAGGTGCTGTGTTGTTACAATGCAGTATGATTACTAGGTGGTTGTCCAGATGCTCTAAAGGCAGGTTTAGGTGCTGTGTTGTGTTACAAGCAGTATGTACTTAGTGGTGTTCCAGATTGCCTCTAAATGCAGGTTTAGGTCATGTGTTGTTTTACAGCGATGCCTTTAAGCAGGTTTAGGTGCTGTGTTGATTACAGGCAGTATGACACTAGAATGGCGCCGTCACATATAGACTCCAGGTCTCTGACAACGCTGCATTTAGTCACTGTCACTAGACGGCTACCACCGGTTACTCTCCTGTTCCTGAACTTTAGTCACATGTCACTTTAGACGGCTACCACCCGGTTACTCTACCCTGCCCTGAACTTTAGTCACTGTCACTAGCTGGCTACCACCTGGTTACTCTACCCTGAACTTTAGTCACTGTTACTAGCTGGCTACCACCTGGTTACTCTACCCTGAACCTTAGAGGCTGCTGCCCTATGTACATAGACATGGAACACTGGTCACTTTAATAATACATACTGTTTTACCCATTTCACATATATACTGTATTCTAGTCAAGACTCATCCTATATAACTACTGCTGTACACCTTTTCTATTCATATACTTTTCATTTATTTATATATATATATATATATATACACACACAGTGCATTCAGAAAGTATTCAGACCCCTTGACTTTTTCCACATTTTGTTACATTACAGCCTTATTGTAGAATGGATTAAATCGTTTTTTATCCCTCATCAATCTACACACAATACCCCAGAATGAAATATACATTTACATAAGTATTCAGACCCTTTATTCAGTACTTTGTTGAAGCACCTTTGGCAGCGATTACAGCCTTGAGTCTTCTTGGGTCTGACGCTACAAGCTTGGCACACCTGTATTTGGGGAGTTTCTCTCATATTTCTCTGCAGATTCTCTCAGGCGCTGTCAGGTTAGATGGGGAGCCTCGCTGCCCAGCTATTTTCAGGTCTCCAGAGATATTTGATCGGGTTAAAGTCCGGGCTCTGGCTGGGCCAGTCGAGGACATTCGGAGACTTGTCCCGAAGCCTCTCCTGCATTTTTCTTGGCTGTGTGCTTAGGGTTGTTGTCCTGTTGGAAGGTGAACCTTCACCTCAGTCTAAGGTCCTGAGCACTCTGGAGCAGGTGTTAATCAAGGATCTCTCTGTACTTTGCTCCGTTCATCTTTCCCTCGATCCTGACTAGTCTCCCAGTCCCTGCTGCTGAAAAACATCCCCACAGCATGATGCTGCCACCACCATGCTTCACCATAGGGATGGTGCCAGGTTTCCTCCAGACATGACACTTGGCATTCAGGCGAAAGAGTTTCATCTTGGTTTCATCAGACTAGAGAATATTGTTTCTTATGGTCTGAGAGTCTTTAGGTGCCTTTTGGCAAACTCCAAGCGGGCTGTCCTATGCCTTTTACTGAAGAGTGGTTTCTGTCTGCCCACTCTATCATAAAGGCCTGATTGGTGGAGTGCTGCAGAGATGGTTGTCCTTCTGGAAGGTTCTCCCATCTCCACAGAGGAATTCTGGAGATCTGTCAGAGTGACCATCGGGTTCTTGGTCACCTCCCTGACCAAGGCCCTTTTCCTCTGATTGCTCAGTTTGGCCGGGTGTCCAGCTGTAGGAAGAGTCTTGGTGGTTCCAAACTTCATCCATTTAAGAATGATGGAAGCCACTGTGTTCTTGTGGACCTTCAATCCTGCAGAAATGTGTTGGTACCCTTCCCCAGATCTGTGTCTCGACACACTCCTGTCTCAGCTCTACGGACAATTCCTTTGACCTCATGGTTTGGTTTTTGCTCTGACATGCACTGTTGACTGTGGGACCTTATAGAGACAGGTGTGTGCCTTTTCAAATCATGTCCAATCAATATAATTTACCACAGGTGGACTCCAATCAAGTTGTAGAAACATCTCAAGGATGATCAATGGATACAGGATGCACCTGAGCTCAATTTTGAGTTTCATAGCAAAGGGTCTGAATACTTATGTAAATAAGGTATTTCTGTTTTTCATAAATTTCAGAACCTGTTTTCACTTGGTCATTATGGGGTATTATGTATAGATTGATGAGGAACACTTTTTAATTGAATCCATTTTAGATTAAAATATACACAGACACACACACACTAATACTATACTGAACAAACATGTTAATTCAACAATTGTACTAAGTTACAGTTCATATAAGGAAATCAGAAAATTTAAATAAATTCATTAGCTGCTAACCTATGGAGTTCACATGACTGGGCAGGGGCACAGCCATGGGTGGTGCATAGGAGAGTGAGAGTACATAGGCCCACCCACTGGGAAGCCAGGCCCAGCCAATCAGAAATCGTTTTCCCCCCCAAAAGGGCTTTATTACAGACAGAAATACTCTTTAGTTGCATCAGCTATCCAGGTGGCTGGTCTCAGATGATCCAGCAAGTGAAGAAGCCGGATGTGGAGGTCCCTGGCTAGAGTGGTCACATGTGGTCTGCGGTTGTAAGGCAGGTTGGACGTACTACCAAATTTAAAAAAATGACAGAGGTGGCTTATGGTAGAAAATTAACATTCAATTCTCTGGCAACAGCACTGGTGGACATTCATACAATCAGCATGCCAATTACACACTCCCTCAAAACTTGAGGTATCTGTGGCATTGTTTAGTGTGACAAAACTGCGCATTTTAGAGTGGCCTTTTATTGTCCCCAGCACAAGGTGCACCTGTGTAATGATCATGCTGTTTAATCAGCTTCTCGATATGCCACATCTGTCAGGGAATGTAAACAAATTTGTTCCCAGAATTTGAGAGAAATACATTTTTTGTGCGTATGGAACATTTCTGGGATCATTTATTTCCGGTCATGAAACATGGAACAAACACTTTACATGTTGCCTTTATATGTATTTGTTTATATTTCGTTTATATACATTAAGTATGTGGACACCTGCTCATCAAACATCTCATTCCAAATTCATGAACATTAATATGGAGTTGGTCCCCCCTTTTTCTTCTATAACAGCCTCCACTCTTCTGGGAAGGCTTTCTACTAGATGTTGGAACATTGCTGAGTGAGGTCGGGCACTGATGTTGGGTGATTAGGCCTGGCTCGCAGTCTGCGTTCCAATGAATCCCAAAGGTGTTCGATGGGGTTGAGGTCAGGGCTCTGTGCAGTCCATTCAAGTTCTTCCACACAGATCTTGACAAACCATTTATGTATGGACCTCGCTTTGTGCATGGGGGCATTGTCATGCTGAAACAGGAAAGGTCCTTCCCCAAACTGTTGCCACAAAGTTGGAAGCACCGAATCGTCTAGAATGTCCATGTATGTTGTAGCGTTAAAATTTCCCTTCACTGGAAGGGAAAAGCCCGAACCATGAAAACAGCCCCAGACCATTATTCCTCCTCCACCAATCTTTACAGTTGGCACTATGCATTCGAGAAGGTAGCGTTCTCCTGGCATCCACCAAACACGGATTCGTCGGTCTGACTGCCAGAGGGTGAAGCGTGATTCATCACTCCAGAGAATGCGTTTCCACTTCTCCAGAGTCCACTGGCAGTGAGCGTTTACCACACTCCAGCCGACGCTTGGCATTGTGCATGGTGATCTTAGGCTTTTGTGTGACTGCTCAGCCATGGAAACCCATTTCATGATGTTCCCGACAAACAGTTCTTGTGCTGACGTTGCTTCCAGATGCAGTTTGAAAGTCACTGAGCTCTTCCATAAGGCCATTCTAATGCCAATGTTTGTCTATGGAGATTGCATGGCTGTGTGCTTGATTTTATACACCTGTCAGCAAAGGCTGTGGCTGAAATATCCGTATCCACTCATTTGAAGGGGTGTTTTATATTCCTGACATTTCGTTCTGCTATTTCGTTCTGTTGTGTGTATTGCTAGGTGTTGCAAGGTGTTGCTAGGTATTGCTAGGTGTTACTGCACTGTTGGAGCTAGAAACGCAAGTATTTCGCTGCACCTACGATAACATTTGATTGGATTTTCTGCCTTGTGAGGAGAGAAGAACGGTGGTGTAGGCTGTTCCAAAGCTTTGAGAATAACCCGACGTTACTGGAGTCTAAAATCCATCATTTTGTTTAATGAAACGTGATGTTCTTGGTTGTCAAATAAACCTTTTATCCAATGTTAAAACAAAGTGATGGATCATGTCAAGGACACCGGGTGGTAGCACAGTCTCACCATGACGTTGCTTGTTTTCCCCTGAAGGGTTTTAGCAATTGAAAGAAGACCACATGTTTGTTTTGTGTCAGTGTCAATGGCCATGTCTGAATCGGTCTTGCCTACTACTTACTAAAACTACATACGGTGTGATAATCGTCCTTAGGGCTGACCCCATTTAGTCGACTGGTCGATAGGCTGTTGGTCGGCCAACATTCGACAAGCAGTCTAAAATATACAGTACCAGTCAAAAGTTTGGACACACCTACTCATTCAAGGGTTGTTATTTATTTTTACTATTTCTACATTGTAGAATAATAGTGAAGACATCAAAACTATGAACTAACATATTTGGAATCAGGTAGTAACCAAAAAAGTGTTAAACAAATCTAAATATATTTGAGATTCTTCAAAGTAGCCACCCTTTGCCTTGACAGCTTTGCACTCTCTTGGCATTCTCTCAACCAGCTTCATGAGGTAGTCACCTGGAATGCATTTCAATTAACAAGGTGGGCCTTGTTAAAGTTCATTTGTGGAACTTCTTTCCTTCTTAATGCGTTTTAGACAATCAGTTGTATTGTGAAAAAAAAGAAAAAGAAAAAATAAGCTGTTTCTAATCAGGTAAAATTCTGATTCTAATTCTAATCAGGTCTTAACACAGCCTCAGAAGCCTCCTGTGAGAGCGGAACATTTCCTAGTGACAAATAGTCCTTGTCGTGCTTCTGCCGTGAAGTCTTGGAGACCCAAAAACATCTTGGCTGCAGATATAATGATGTCCAGCTTCCTGGTCTTCTTAGACACTTGTGCTGTGGCTTTAAAGGACATCAAATCCACTTTCTTCACAACGACTGTATCCAGATCACCCAAATGACTTAAAACACTACCAACTGGTTTCAATGGATCCACCTCCATATCTTCAACACTGTTGCCTCTTCCCCCTTCAACTCTCTTCACCGCATCCACATAGGAGATCCGCTGCACACCCCTGATCCTTGACACCTCGATCTCCTTCACCCTAACACGGCACTCAAGGAAGTCCCCACCACAGTTGCAACAGTTTCCATTCACAGATTCTTCAATATCATACTTCTCCCATCTGCAAACATTTTGACACGTGACCGAATCATTTACAATTTCCACACTGTAATGGTTTGGACCCAAATGCAGTGTATCGACAGGCTTTTCTCCTGCCTTCCATTTACCATACGGGTCAGGTGACGTGCACTGACCACTCCTGGGATTTTGTGACTAAGGTACCAATCATCTATATCCAACGAGACTCCAGCAGGCACCTTGCTCCGAAGATCAATACATGTTACTTCTGACGTGGACAATTTACCCAGATCCAGTACACGCTTCTTCTGTTCTTCATTAACACAATTAACCAAAACAAGGCTGCTTCTAGTCACCTCGATTTAAAATCCACTTTTCCCACTGCTTTCTTCATAGTCCTCGATATTACAAATGGATTTCCCAAAGGAATGTCCTTGT
>NW_019957666.1:198912-200124 GCF_002910315.2 Salvelinus sp. IW2-2015 | reverse complement strand
CATTGGTGTCTGTGTGTCGGGGTGGGTTCCCCCGTCATATCGTCAGGTATAGTGCCAGTGCTTGGGAAAACAACAAGACCACTGATGAGCAGGGAGATAGAGAATAACACTGGGGAAAACACCAGGACCACTGATGAGCAGGAAGATAGGGAATAACACTGAGGAAAACACCAGGACCACTGATGAGCAGGGAGATAGGGAATAACACTGGGGAAAACACCAGGACCACTGATGAGCAGGAAGATAGGCAATAACACTGGGGAAAGCAGGATCCAGTGCCTGGAGAGTACCGGGAATGTTATGTCTTATTTCATCATGTTCTTGTCAATATGTTTCTGTAGATTATAGAATGAGGTCAGCGTTGGAATTCTAACTCCGTTGTTGTTGTTGTCGTCAACAGTAACCTAGCCTGTCAGGGTTTAAAACTCACCTGTTGTATATGATTTAGAATAGATTTCTGTGTTTGTTCAGGGTTTTTACATGTTTCTGTCACAGGTAGATTCCAAAATAGATTTCAGTTTATGACCTGAGACCTGTTTTGAAATCTAAACCTGAGATCTGTTTGGTACCTGAAAAGCTAACTTCACAGTCACATTAAGTAAAAATGACATGACTCAATATTGACTTTGATCCACTTCTCTCTTTCCATGTTTCCTCCATTCTCTGGTAGCTTACTGCACCTGCTCCCAATCTGAAACCACAGACCCAGTACACGTTTCTGTCTCTGCCTCATGCCTGATGCCGCCCTCTCACAGATTTCTTGGAAAACAGCAAGTTGTTGATGATAATACATTGATCTCCGTCTGTCTTTCTACCCCCATCAATCAATCTATTCTATCTATCTATCTATCTATCTATCTATCTATCTATCTATCTATCTATCTTATCTATTATCTACTATATCTATCTATCTATCTATCTATCTATCTATTCTACTATCTTATCTATCTATCTATCTATCATCTACTATCTATCTATCTATCTATCTATCTATCTATCTATTGGCTTGCTGCGTCTCATCTGTCTGTCTGTCATGTCTGTCTCGTCTCTGTCTGTGTCTTTGTCTGTCTGTCTGTCTGTTGTCTGTCGTCTCGTCTGCTCTCTCTCTCTCTCCTCTCTCTCTCTCTCTCTCTCTATTCTGTTCTAACGAGAATGTTCAGTTCCAGTTCCATTTGATACGATAACTGCGTAGGAGGAGGGGGGGTGGGGGGG
>NW_019957666.1:189083-198075 GCF_002910315.2 Salvelinus sp. IW2-2015 | reverse complement strand
ATCTCTCTTTATCTCTCCCCATCTCATTTTATCTCTCCCCATCTCCCTTTATCTCTCCCCGTCTCCCTTTATCTCTTCCCATCTCCTTTTATCTCTTCCCATCTCCCTTTATCTCTTCCCATCTCTTTTTATCTCTCCCCATCTCCCTTTATCTCTCCCCATCTCCCTTTATCTCTCCCGTCTCCCTTTATCTCTCCTCATCTCCATGTATCTCTGCCCATCTCGTTTTATCTCTCCCCATCTTTTATCTCTCCCCATCTCCATGTATCTCTTCCCATCTCTTTTTATCTCTCCCCATCTCCCTTTATCTCTCCCCGTCTCCCTTTATCTCTCCCCGTCTCCCTTTATCTCTCCCCATCTCCCTTTATCTCTCATCATCTCCATGTATCTCTGCCCATCTCGTTTTATCTCTCCCCATCTCCCTTTATCTCTCCCCATCTCCCTTCATCTCTCCCCATCTCCTTGTATCTCTGCCCATCTCGTTTTATCTTTCCCCATCTTTTATCTCTCCCCATCTCTCTTTATCTCTCCCCATCTCCTTTTATCTCTCCCCATCTCCTTTTATCTCTCCCCATGTCACGCCCTGACCATGTATTCTCTATGTTGGTTAGGTCGGGGTGTGACTAGGGTGGGTTATCTAGGTTGTTGTATGTCTATGTTAGCCTGGTATGGTTCCCAATCAGAGACAGCTGTTTATCGTTGTCTCTGATTGGGGATCATATTTAGGCAGCCATTTCCCCACTGTGTTTTGTGGGATCTTGCTTGGAGTTAGTGCATGTTGCACCTCTTATGTTACGGTTTGTTGTTTCTTTCTTTTTTTGTTTTGTAAGTTTCACGAAATAAAGATGTGGAACTCAGAGCACGATGCACGCTATCTCTCCCCATATCTCTGCATCTCTCCCCATCTCCCTTTATCTCTCCCCATCTCCCTTTATCTCTCCCCATCTCCCTTTATCTCTCCCCATCTCCCTTTTCCCTATCTCCATTGCTCTCTCTCTCCACCTCTCACAGATTCCGCTTTTACACGATGCCACTCTGTAGCTTTCCATCCAGCCCTATGCCCTCAACAATCCTTTTTAGATACTGCATACAGTATGTATCCTTTAACATAATACAATGTTCTGGGAGTTCAAGGAGAGATATCTGCCACCACCCCAATCACCATCCCCAACCAGCACCCCCAATCACCACCCCCATCACCACCCCAATCACCCACCCCAATCACCACCCCAATCCACACCCCCATCACCACCCCATCACCACCCCCCATCACACCCCATCACCACCAATCATCACCCCAAAACCCAATCACCACCCCCATCACCCCAATACCACCCCAATCATCCACCAATCACACCCCCATCCCACCCCAATAACACCCAATCATCACCCCCATCACCCCACCCTCATCCACCCCCATCATACACCCAATCACCACCCAATCACTCACCCCAATCACACCCAATCACCACCCCAATCATCACCATCCCCATCCACATCCACCCACACACCATCCCTACATCACACACCCATCACCCACCCAATCCCACCCCAATCATCACTCCAATCACACCCAATCACCACCCCCATCACCACCCCCATCATCCACCCAATACCCCCCATCCACACCCCAATCAGTCGATGATGCCAAATCGGAGGATCCTGCTTGCTGCACAACAACAACAACAAAGCAAAGCTGTTTGGCCTCTCTCTCTCTCCGCTACATCATGCATGGAGATCATTTTCAAAAATAAACTAAATTATTTCCTGTGTCTCGGTGGCCGAGTAGCGTATGAACGTCCCAATGGCACGATATTCCCTATGTAGTGCACTACTTTAGACCAGGACCAATGGCACCCTATTCCCTATGTAGTACACTACTTTGGACCAGGACCAATGGCACCCTATTTCCTATATAGTGCACTACTTTTGACCAGGAGCAATGGAGCTCTGGGCACAAGTAGTGCACTATATAGTGATAAGGATTCCATTTGGGACGCATCCAGGCAGGGATTGTGTATAGGGCCCTGGGGCGAGATGGCATGTAACTGGGTACGCGTGCCGAGCTTCCTGAATAAAATATGGTGACCTAGATGGAAATCCGCCATTGGTCAACTTAATTGTCCAACATGTGTGATTGGCGAACGCCCAAACACACAGGACAGGTGCAGGAGGTGTGGCCATGGAGTCATTAGAGTTAAAGGTGGTCATGTAAGCCCTGTGGATGAAATTAGTACGTTGCCAACTGTTGTTGCTGGGTGCCCTCTTCGGACTTGGAGAGTAGAAATGCAATGGTGAATTTACATACAAATACAACATCTTAAAAGAAGATGCTGGATATTGCATTCAATGGATATTGAGTCATGAAGCCAAGGAGTGTGTACATCTACTAAGACAATGCAAGATGTTTTTAAGTACAACACATTTTTATTTCTCAACTCTCTATATGTTTGCTCTTTTTTATTTTATTAGCTTCTTATCCATTTGATCTCTTGTTTTGTATTCCGGCTTGTCGGCTGGGGTTTGTATCCATTTCCTCCTTTGACAATCTGACGAATCATTCACTTCTGCATAACCGTTCTAGAAAGAAGAACAATCACAGGAGAGAATGGTGAGGAACATGAGAACCCTCTATCAGTGTTCTCTAGCTGCTAGGTGATGTCACTGCTGAGGCTCCTCTCCCATTCAGTTCAGGGAAACAGATAAGAGTCATGCATGTGATGTTTCCACAGACCACGGTGCAACTAAACATAGCTCACTGTACTGTATGGACGCGTGCCAAACGGGGGCCTATTCCTCACATTGTGCACACTACTGTTGACCAGAACCCTACATGCCCTGGTCAACAGTAGTGCACTATATAGGGAATAGGGCCCTGGTCAACAGTAGTGCACTAAATAGGGCATAGGATGCCGTTTGTGACTCACACAGCATGTCTGCAGGCGTGGCTGGACGAACACAACAGACACAACACATTGTGATTCAACACAGCTATACGACTACACTGAATCCTCTACATTATTGATGCACAGTTTGATTGTTGGTACAGTATCAATAAATGATTAGGAAATTGAAAATTGTTGAGCGAAGACCTTGAAGCAGAGCCATGAATCTGACTAACATAAGAAGGCAGGGAGCCTCAACAGAATCAACTTTGGCCTTCGTCTGGGTTGAAGGAACCTTGAATCTTTTCAAAGAACCTCCAGCTATTTGGCCCCCATGAGGTATGTGATGAATGATCTTATTGAATGAAATAACTCGTCGTACAAACTAAAGCCCAGTTAACCTCTGATACTCCAGTCTACAGCCTCTGTTTGCCTGGATATTACTATAAGCACCTAACCCAACTGATAACCTGGGAGTGGCCGATTCCAGTCCAGGAGGTCCAGGAAGTATGCTGTGCTGGTTTCCCTGGTTTCCAGGTCTACATCAGTCACTGTTTCAAAGGCAGGAGTGAAAACGAGCAGGACTGTGGAAACTCTCCCCTGGTCAAGTAGTCCCTCAGTCGGGTGAACCAAGAACATGCTCAGTATTCACTGTGGGACAATTCATCATTCAGAATCTTGCAAATAGAGAGGTGATGATTAGAATGGGAATAATAATTCTCTATCATGTGGTACAGAGATGCATGTCCAGTCTATGCAATGCATTTCTGTGTGCAACATTGCTCTATGTAGCCAACTGAAGATTACTGGTGAAAACCATAGCTAATACATTATCTATTATGGGATGTTGTATAGCCATTGTAATTCCATGGTGATGTCCAGTATGCACCGGTCGCTTCTTTCACTAAGCCTCTGGAATAACAACCAGCCCTGATCTCTCCCTCCCCCCTCTCTCTTTCTTTCTCTCTCTCTATCTCTCTCTGTCTTTCTTTCTCTCCCGCCCCCTCTCTCTATTTCTTTCTCTCTCTCCATCTCTCTCCCTCTTTCTTCTCTCTAAGACAGAAAACAACTTCTGCATAAGCATTTTAATTCTGGCGTGGGTGTGCAAGTTTTCTGATGGAGGCAGAGAGAGAAAGAGAGAGAGGGAGAGAGGCAGAGAAAGAGAGAGACAGAGACAAAGAGAGAGAGAGAGAGAGAGAGAGAGAGAGAGAGAGAGAGAGAGAGAGAGAGAGAGAGAGAGAGAGAGAGAGAGAGAAAGTAAGCGAGAGACAGAGACAGAGAAAGAGAGAGACCATGGACTCTGCATGCTAATGTCTTCCAGGAACAGAGCAGTAGAGGGCTGAGTCCCAAATGGCACCCTATTCCATATAGCGTACAACCTCTGACCAGAGCCCTATTGGCCCAGATAAGAAGTAATGCACTGTATAGGGAATATGGTACCGTTTGGGACTCAGCAGAGGTTTGAGGGGGAAAATCCTGTTTAATCCCTGCTATCTGACCACAGGGACCTGCACACAGTTTACAGGATCAGCCTCCCTTTGATTCTCATTCATTAGCAGACTGAGAACAGCCATGCACCGCCACGATGCATCTAAGGCAGGAGTATTCAAATTCGAGTATTCAAATTCGAGTATTCAAATTCAAATTCTAGGGGTCGCGACCCCTAGTTTTTAGGAACTAAAAATGAAGAGTAAAGAATACTGTATGGGACAATAAAAACATTTTTGAGAAAGGTCATTTGGAAAATAAAATTTTATTGAGTAAATGTATTTATAGATTTTTTTCATTTTGATAAGAGATGAAAATGTAATGAATTTAATGTTATTTGTTGATGTAAAAATCGAAATGTACCGATTTTAAAGTAGTGCCATTAGATTTGGCGTGGGGTGGGGTCGTGTAAAATTCTTGCAGAGGGAAAAATTGGGGTCCCCAGAAATGATTGTGGAAACAATGGGGTTTCAGGTGAAACATTTTGGCTGCCACTGATCGAAGGGAACAGAACAGGCTAGAACTGGCTGTGCAGGACGGGAGCTCAACATTAGTAACAATAACAAGTATGTAACAAAGTGTTGTCACATATACACCGCATTCGGAAAGCATTCAGACCCCTTGACTTTTTACACATTTTGTGACGTTACAGCCATATTCTAAAACTGATTAAATAAAAAATGTTCTTCATCAATCTACACACAATAACCCATAATGACAAAGAGAAAACAGGTTTTTAAAGTTTTCAGACCCTTTGCTATGAGACTCGAAATTGAACTCAGGTGCATCCTGTTTCCATTCATCATCTTTGAGATGTTTCTACAACTTGATTGGAGTCCACCTGTGGTAAATTCAATTGATTGGACATGATTTGGAAAGGCACACACCTGTCTATATCAGGTCTCACAGTTGACAGTGCATGTCAGAGCAAAAACCACAGTGGCCTCGTTCATTTTACTCGCCATAGCAGAGCTGGYTAGGCTGTTTACATTTATTATCTAGAGTGTTCTTGACTAACTAGCTCTTTTTTTTTTGCCTATGTTTACTGAMACCAGTCATATTCAGCGGGTGTTTCCTGTTTGTAAATTCATCAGTTGTTCTGCACTCTTGCATGAGCGGAAATGAGGGGCAAAAGTTAGTCATTCACCCACTCCTCCAATGGCATGACATGACATCCTCCTAGCAGCTATCTAGCTAACATTAGGCTCAGTGTTTTTAGCTACATAAATAGATATGCTAGTCTATTAGCCACGTTATGACTGACTTGTGATCATTGCCCTTCCTAGTTTGATTGTATTGACATTCCCAGCCTTGGTTACATTTGTTTCTGTCCAGAAAATTGAGTCATTGAAGCTGAAGCAGTGCATCCTGAATGGAGGCAGCAGACGATGTACCAGGCCAGCTGGGATTTAAAACCTGATAGCAATATGTTTTGTACTACCAAGAAATGTATCGGTGAGTTATATGAATCATGCATTGAACTGGATCCATCTATTCTGGCAACAATGCCTTACTCTACGTTATGGGATTTGGAATAAAATATAACCTATTTTTAAAACCTCTTATAAAGTCGTTTTGTAGCATAAACTGGGAATTTGTGACTGATATTATGATTGTCTGTTTGTTTCATATCTGCAAAGTAGTTAAAACACGGTCAGTTGCCCTTTAAACTTTAGATCACCGGTTACTTTATGTGCTAAACGTGAAATGTTTTTTGCAATGGGACGTAATAGCTGTATTTCGATTGGGAAATGYTGAATGGTTGTGTTTTTGTATTCTTATGATTGGGACCTACTGGCTTATTATGTCAGAGTTTATGGACTGCTTATCCTTTAACATCATGCTGTGTGTGACTGCTGTCTCTCCATCAGCCCTATGCAGTGGTGTAGTGGTCCTTTAACATCATGCTGTGTGTGACTGCTGTCTTTCCATCAGCCCTATGCAGTGGTGTAGTGGTCNTCCATCAGCCCTATGCAGTGGTGTAGTGGTCCTTTAACATCATGCTGTGTGTGACTGCTGTCTTTCCATCAGCCCTATGCAGTGGTGTAGTGGTCCTTTAACATCATGCTGTGTGTGACTGCTGTTTTCATCGAGACCTATGCAGTGGTGTAGTGGTCCTTAAACATCATGCTGTGTGTGACTGCTGTCGTGGTGTAGTGGTCCTTTAACATCATGCTGTGTGTGACTGCTGTCTCTCCATCAGACCTATGCAGTGGTGTAGTGGTCCTTTAACATCATGCTGTGTGTGACTGCTGTCTTTCCATCGGCCCTATGCAGTGGTGTAGTGGTGCCTGGATAAGTGGATATATACTTTAGTTTTGCCAGAAAGTTCCCAGACGGCCCGTCCAGCGAAGGAAAGGCACCCTGTGTGAAAAATCCTATGTTTTCTTATGTTTCTTTTTAATGAGTTTTCCTATAGATTTTTCAGATGATATAAACCACAACTATCTGGAAGGGTGGGCCCTGAAAGGGTGGGCCTGTGCCCATCCATGTCTGAGCCCCTGATGCAAACAGAGCATGGTGACAATTGCACATCACAAATAGCCTACTAACCAACAGTTCGGACTAAACTTTTTCAATACCTGGTTTGCATACCATTGTTGCCTTAGTTAGCATTTACTGTTAGATCTCATCAGGTGAAAGGTCTTTCCTTGTCACACCCTGATCTGTTTTACCTGTCTTTGTGATTGTCTTCACCCCGCCCCCCCAGGTGTCGCCCATCTTCCCCATTTGTAATTTTCATTTATTTTAATTTCACCTTTATTTAACTAGGCAAGTCAGTTTAAGAACAAATTCTTATTTACAACGAAGGCCTACCAAAAGGCAAAAGGCCTCCTGCAGRGACGGGGACCTGGGATAACWTTTTTTTTTAAACAATATAAATATAGCACAAAACACACATCACAACGAGACAACACAACACTACATAAAGAGAGAYCTAAGACAACAATACAGCAACACATGAAAACACAGCATGGTAGCAACACAACATGGCAGCAGCACAAAACATGATACAAACTTTATTGGGCACAGACAACAGCACAAAGGGCAAGAAGGTAGAGCCAACAATACATCACACAAAACATCACACAAACCATTATCCCCTGTGTATTTATACCTGTGTTCTCTGTTGGTCTGTTGCCAGTTCATCTTGTTTGTCAAGTCAACCAGTGTTTTTGTGTCTCATCTCCTGCTTTTCCTAGTCTCTCTTTTTCTCGCTCTCCTGGTTTTGACCCTTGCCTGTCCTGACTCTGAGCCCGCCTGCCTGACCACTCTGCCTGCACCTGAGCCTGCCTGACCACTCTGCCTGACCCTGAGCCTGCCTGCCGACCTGTACCGTTGCCCCACCTCTGGATTATTGACCTCTGCCTTTCCTGACCCTGACCCTGACTGCCGTCCAGTACTGTTTCCCCACCTCTGGTTTACTGACCCCTACCTGCCTTGACCTGTCTGTTGCCTGCCCCTGTTGGATTATTAAACCATTGTTAATTTGACGTTGTCTGCATCTGGGTCTTACCTTCATACCTGATATTCCCACCCTACAGGCTACCATTCTTCTGTGAGCTGCTCCATGACAAAACCAGTTGAGAGTTTTACACTCTGGCTGCCTGCAAATGATATTCCGCTGAAACTGGGCTTTGTGTGCGACGCGCATGTGAATATATTTCACGTGCTTTGCGATTGTGTAGGCTACTTTGTGTATGATTACTCTATTGTACTACATAATTGATAAGTCATATACCTCCACTACACTACTTTGATGTGCATCAGTAGGGATTAAGAAGTGAGTATAAGCAATGCCCACTGAAAAAAAACGTTTATACCTGTGTATAGCCTCCACTACACAACTGACCCTTTGTGTTTTACAAAACGTGCTCTATCCTACATTAGTGCGCTGGTATTACGGTTGCTGTCCTTTCAGCATCACTAACCTGCCACACACTGAAGGCCTATAGTTCACCACTGTTACACACATGAAGGCCTAAGGTTCACCACTGTTACACACTGAAGCCTATAGGTTTACCACTGTCACACACTGAAGCCTATAGGTTCACGTCACTGAAGCTATAGGGTCACCACTGTCACACACTGAAGACCTATAGGTTCACTTCACACACTGAAGGCCTATAGGTTCACCACTGTCACACACTGAAGGCCTATAGGTTCACCACTGTCACACACTGAAGGCCTATAGGTTCACCACTGTCACACACTGAAGGCCTATAGGTTTACCACTGTCACACACTGAAGGCCTATAGGTTCACCACTGAAGGCCTATAGGTTTACCACGTTACACACTGAAGGCCTATAGGTTCACCACTGTCACACACTGAAGGCCATAGGTCACCACTGTACACACTGAAGGTCTATAGGTTCACCACTGAAGCCTATAGGTTCACCACTGAAGATCTATAGGTTCACCACTGAAGGCCTATAGGTTCACACTGAAGACCTATAGGTTCACCACTGAAGGCCTATAGGTTCACCACTGAAGACCTATAGGTTCACCACTGAAGACCTATAGGTTCACCAACTGAAGGCCTATAGGTTCACCACTGAAGGCCTATAGGTTCACCACTTACCAAGGACCTATAGGTTCACCACTGAAGTCTATATTC
>NW_019957666.1:171320-188709 GCF_002910315.2 Salvelinus sp. IW2-2015 | reverse complement strand
CCACGTGAAGACCTATAGGTTCACCACTGACAGGCCTATATCCCACCACTGAAGACCTATAGGTTCACCACTAAAGACCTATAGGTTCACCACTGAAGCGCCTATAGTTCACCACTGAAGGTCCTATAGGCATCAGACCACTAAAAGACCTATAGGTTCACCACATGAAAGGTCTATAGGTTCACCACTGAAGGCCTTATAGGTTCACCACTGGAGGCCTATAGGTTCACCACTGAAGCCTATAGGTCACCACTGAAGGCCTATAGGTTCACCACTGAAGGCCTATAGGTTCACCACTGAAGACCTATAGGTTCACCACTGAAGGCCTATAGGTTGCACCACTGTCACCAACTGAAGGCCTATAGGGTCACCACTGAAGGTTCACCACTGAAGGCCTATAGGTGTTCACCACTGAAGAACCTATAGGTTCACCACTGAAAGGCCTATAGGTTCACACACTGAAGGTGTATAGGTTCACCAACTGAAGGCCTATAGGTTCACCACTGAAGGCCTTAGGTCACCACTGAAGGCTATAGGTTCCACCACTGAAGGACCATAGGTTCACCACTGAAAGCCTATAGGTTCACCACTGAAGGCCTATAGGTTCACCACTGAAAGACCTATAGGTTCACCACTGAAGACCTATAGGTTCACCACTGAAGGCCTATAGGTTCACCACTGTCACACACTGAAGGCCTATTAGTTCACCACTGAAGGTTCACCACTGAAGGCCTATAGGTCACCACTGAAGACTATAGTTCACCACTGAAGCCTATAGGTTCACCACTGAAGGTGTATAGGTTCACCACTGAAGGCCTATAGGTTCACCACTGAAGCCTATAGGTTCACCACTGAAGCCTATAGGTTCACCACTGAAGGCCTATAGGTTCACCACTGAAGGCCTATAGGTTCACCACTGAAGACCTATAGGTTCACCACTGAAGACCTATAGGTTCACCACTGAAGGTGTATAGGTTCACCACTGAAGGCCTATAGGTTCACCACTGTCACACACTGAAGGCCTATAGGTTCACCACTGAAGGTCACCACTGAAGGCCTATAGGTTCACCACTGAAGACCTATAGGTTCACCACTGAAGCCTATAGGTTCACCACTGAAGGTGTATAGGTTCACCATGAAGGCCTATAGGTTCACCACTGAAGACCTATAGGTTCACCACTGAAGACCTATAGGTTCACCACTGAAGACTATAGGTTCACCACTGAAGGCCTATAGGTTCACCACTGAAGGCTGCTATAGGTTCACACTGAAGACCTATAGGTTCACCACTGAAAGACCTATAGGTTCACCACTGAAGGCCTATAGGTTCACCACTGAAGGCCTATAGGTTCACCACTGAAGGCCTATAGGTTCACCACTGAAGGCCTATAGTTCACCACTGAAGACCTATAGGTTCACCACTGAAGACCGATAGGTCACCACTGAAGACCTATAGGTTCACCACTGAAGGTGTATAGGTTCACCACTGAAGGCCTATAGGCCCACCCACTGAAGGCCTATAGGTTCACCACTGAAGGCTATAGGTTCACCACTGAAGGCCTATAGGTTCACCACTGAAGGCCTATAGGTTCACCACTGAGGTGTATAGGTTCTAGAAGGCCTATAGGTTCACCACTGAAGGCCTATAGGTTCACCACTGAAGGCCTAATAGGTTCACCACTGAAGTTATAGTTCTGAAGGCCTATAGGTTCACACACTGAAACCTATAGTTCACCACTAGAGGCCTATAGGTTCACCACTGTAAGCACATTCTATAAGGTGTTCACCACTGAAAGACCTATAGGTTCACCACTGGAATAGGCCTATAGGTTCACCACTGAAGCCTATAGGTTCACCACTGAAGCCTATAGGTTCACCACTGAAGGCCTATAGGTTCACCACGAGCCTATAGGTTCACCACTGAAGCCTATAGGTTCACCACTGAAGGCCTATAGGTTCACCACTGAAGGCCTATAGGTTCACCACTGAAGGCTATAGGTTCACCACTGAAGCCTATAGGTTCACACTGAAGGCATAGATTCACCACTGAAGGCCTATAGGTTCACCACTGAAGGCCTATAGGTTCACCACTGAAGGCCTATAGGTTCACCACTGAAGGCCTATAGGTTCACCACTGTACTAACATGTCTATAATAGATATAAAGGGTGTTAAGATATTGTCACCAGTGGTGTAAAGTACTTAAGTAAAAATACTTGAAAGTACTACTTACGTAGTTTGTACTTCACTTTACTATTTATATTTTTGACTTTTACTTCACTACATGTGGTGTACAACTGAATGCATTCAACTGAAATGTGTCTTCCGTATTTAACCCAACCCCTCTGAATCAGAGAGGTACAGGGGGCTGCCTTAATCGACATCCCCGTCTTCGGCGCCCGGGGAACAGTGGGTTTACTGGCTTCCTCGGGGGCAGAATGACAGATTTTTACCTTGTCAGCTCAGTGATTCGATCCAGCAACCTTTCGGGTTACTGGCCTAACGCTCCTACCTGCCAGGCTTCCTGACGCCCCAGGTAGGTAGCCTGGTCTCGCGACCTACAACACTGGCCAGGCATACTGGTTTGTGTCAAGAATGGCAACACTGCTGGATTTTACACCCTCAACAGTTTTCCGTGTGTATCAAGAATGGTCCACCACCCAAAGGACATCAGGCCAACTTGACACGACTGTGGAAAGCATAGGAGTCAACAACCCTGTGGAACACATTTTGACACATTGTAGAGTCCATGCCCCAACTAATTTAGGTGTTCTTAATGTTTTGTATACTCAGTATAGATGATGTGGTGCACTGGAAAAATATAAACACACACACACACACACACACAGTCTACTCCCATTATCCATTCCAGACAACATCTACGGTTGTCTTATCTGTGCTCAATGCGTTCCATAGAGTCTCATTGGTGTGATAACAGGTAGCCTTTGTTCTTTGCCTCCTCCTAAAATTCTCGGGGGAACTGAAACCTTAATTTTACACTTTTGGTTGCCATGGATACCTCATCCAGCGCAGCCGCAGTTTGGTAGGCAACAATAAACTCAGACTCCCTTTTAAGCCAAATGTATCTCCAAACTAAAGCTCTGAACGACCCAGACCCCCCTGCCTCTCCTCCTCGCCTCTTCCTATAAGTCAACATACACTGATGATCACCTTCGATGAATGACATGGGAACACTGATCAATATAGTCTTCTTATCTCTTACTGTCTCCCTCTCTCTTTCTCTCTGTCACTCTCCTCTCTTTCTCTCTCTGTCTCTCCTCTCTCTGTCTCTCTCCTCTCTCTTTCTCCCTCTCTCTCTCTCCTCTCTCTTTCTCCCTCTCTCTGTCTCTCTCTCTCACTCTCTCTTTCTCCCTCTCTCTCTCTCTCTCTCCATCCATCCATCCATCCATACATCCCAGCGGAACGAGACCAAGCAAAGGTGTGAAATCAATTCGGCATGTAATGAAGCAGCAGCAGTAGCATCAGTGAAGACGGGCTTCAGAGAGGTGACCTCTGGGTCTCTGTAGGTTTAATGGACGCTGAATCTGGTCAATAGATAGACAGTCAGTCCATCCCTTGGAAATATCGGGTTGTATTACCTAGSTATAGGTATGGATTCATACTGGTGTAGTCTTTACTGCAAGTAGTCACAAACTGTTCCCTTAAATGTCTTAAATGCAACCCCTATTTCAGTTATCAAGACAGAATGTTTAAGGCACCATCTAGAGGCTGCGTAAAGTACTAAATACATATTGTGAGAAACTGATATTTTACCGCAAATAAATTATTTTATCCATCTGCAATACTCAGGGAGAAAATTTGCGAAACCCTAGCGGAACAACAATAATTTCATATATGCAGGATATTTTTGGGATTAAATGCACTACACAGAATTAGCTCATCCATATACGGTATATTTGAATGCACTTTTGTTGTGCCAGTTGGGAGGAACTGTTTTGCTCTTGTCTCAATTTCTACACCCGGACCTTTTTACGGACGCACTGGTGAACTCCGTAGCCGATTTCTTCACGCCATTGTAATATTAGTTTATTTTCAGACTTTGGAAACACTTTGTTAGGGTTCCTAGCTCAGTTATCTGGTTGGTGTTGAAACTACTGGCAATCAGGTGGTGTGATAAGAGAACGAGAGTGACCTAATAACAGCGGACATCATGTCAGCAGACTCCTGGGCCCAGGCTGTGGACGAGCAAGAAGCCGCCGCGGAATCGGTAAGCTCTAGCCGAACTGCTCTTTGGCGAAGTGTGTCGGGTCATTGGGCCTATGCTTCGGCTGGTTAACGTTAACTATGGATTCTGTTCAAAAATAGCAAATTACATTAATTACCTAGCTAAATAGTTTACCGACATTGCAATCAATCAACATTACATGCATGACCCCCTCGACCGTATTATCGTTCACATCATAACTACTGTAACTAGCTAGTTTGGCTAACGTTAGYTARCTAATTAACTAGTCAAGTTATCAAACGTTAGCTAGTTAACGTTACTTTGCTAACTTGGCTAGCCAGATCAGCTAACTATTAATTGTTTTCATTGCATTGTATGACAGACACCACGTTCTCTGTTACATACAATTCTATCTCGTTAGCGTTAACCCGATTTAATRTACTTCTTGTCACGACTTTCGACGTGGTAAAGAAATGGCATCTGTCCAGGGTGGACAGGGTGGAAGATCCTAACATGTTCACGCCCTCCAATTTGTGCAGCACATGCCTTGCCCTGAAATGACCAGTTTTAAAACATTCCTGGACATCCTAAAACCATATTATGCKTGTTTATATTTTCTAGATTGGTAGCCTACAAATCAAAGACAAGCCCGAGGAAAATGGTAAGAGAAGTTATCCCATGTTGCCTATTATAAACATGTGGTTTAGCATAACACATGATCTGAAGGATTATAACTTAAATTTGTGAATCAATTCTTGTTAACTAGTTTGGGTGAAAACAAAATGTTTCATTGAAAAAAGTGTCAACTTGTTCTGAGATACCACAAGCTAACAAATACCATATGGTACCCTCAGGTACTGCCAACACTGCATTGGCGACGACTACGACGACAACAACAACGACGACAAACACAGCAGCAGCCAGCGCTACAACGCCAGCAAAGACCGGAGGAGAGGGAGACAAAACAGGGGAGGAGGACGATAAAGGTGTTTACTATCAGGCAAACAACACAACATGGGATGACAGCAGTGGTGGAAACAGTACAAAATTGTCTGTCTTGAGTAAAAGTAAAGATATCTTAATAGTAAATGCCTCAAGTGAAAGTCACCCAGTAAAATACTACTTGAGTAGAAGTCAAAGTATTTAGTTTGAAATATACTTAAGTATCAAAAGTAAATGGAATTTATCAATATACTTAAGCATTACATAGAGCCATGACTACATGGAACTCTATTCCACATCAATTAACTGACGCAAGCAGTACAATTACACTTTWAAAAAAAACACCTTATGGAACAGCGGGGAAGCAACACAAACATTGGCACAGATGCATACACACACACACACACACATGATAACATACGCACTATACATACACATGGATTTAGTACTGTAGATGTGTGGTAGTGGTGGAGTAGGGGCCTGAGGGCACACAGTCTGTTGTGAAATCTGTGAATGTATTGTAATGTTTTTAAATTGCCTTAATTTTGCTGGACCCCAGGAAGAAAGCAGTTAATGGGGATCCATAATAACTACAAATGTAATGTAACTGTTTTCAGATGACAAGGCGGCACAGTCGTTATTGAATAAGTTGATACGCAGTAATCTAGTGAACACAACCAATCAAGTAGAAGTCCTACAGAGGGATCCCAACTCTCCGCTTTACTCTGTCAAATCCTTCGAGGAGCTACGGCTGTAAGTTCTATGTCCTGTCTATAAATTCTAAGAGCTGTCTATGAGGTGCCTATGAACTGTTAAGAGTGCACAAGGTGTTATGAATGTTGTTGAACTAAAATGACAAGTTTTGAACAGAATCTGTTTTGCTGTTGGCACATGTAATGTGCTCTGGGCACCTGGCTTTGTGTCCATCTTTCTCTGTTTAGAATTTTTTTTTTTTTAAATGTCCCCTTAATACTCCTGTTTCCCTCCCTGTCCCCACAGTAAACCTCAGCTGCTCCAGGGAGTGTACGCCATGGGCTTCAACCGACCCTCCAAAATCCAAGAGAACGCATTACCCATGATGCTCGCTGAACCGTGAGTTTACAGAGAGCTTCAGTCAGTCGCTCAGTTCAGACACTTCCAGATGCCTGATACCTCTTAGTCAGTCACATACATCTCTCAGCTTTTTGTATCAAGTTAATATTCATTCCCTGAATCCCAAACTAGTTGACAGACTAGAGATGATTTAGTTTTGTTTGGACAGAAGGCCGATAGACATAAGAAATGCTGTGTGGAGTCTACCTCTCTGTAATACCAAACATCCTCTCTGTCTGGTCTTGCTCTTCTCCATTTCAACTGATATCAAACTGTTCCATTGATCTGATTGGCCATTAAACAGTTTTACCAGAACAATCATCAAGCTTGGTCTTTCCTGTCTCCTCTCTTTGTTGATCTGACCCGTGCTCTCGTGGCTACCAGCCCACAGAACCTGATAGCCCAGTCTCAGTCRGGGACGGGGAAGACTGCTGCCTTTGTCCTGGCCATGCTCAGTCATGTGGATCCCAACAACAAATTCCCACAGGTGAGTTGAGCCCTGACCCTTGACCTCTCAGGGTCACTTTCATTAGAGTACACTGTCTGCTTGCTTGGTTTTTTTGTACCGGTTCCAGGTAGGACCTCTACATGTTTTGTGCCTAATGGCATGTTTAGGTAATCAGCAGGTGAGATGGTTAATACTACCTGTTATATAACACCTTCCTCTCTCTCCTCTCCCAGGCTCTGTCTCTCCTACCTATGAGCTATATAACACCTTCCTCTCTCCTCTCCCAGGCTCTCTGTGTGTCTCCTACCTATGAGCTGGCCCTGCAGACGGGGAAGGTCATTGAGCAGATGGGGAAGCACTACTCAGAGGTCAAACTAGTCTACGCCATCAGAGGAAACAAACGTAAGTCTACAACGGAGTCCTTTTTAAAGTCTCAACTGATTTGACTGTGTTTCAAACCGAGTGAGAAACACTAGTATGACTGTTTTATCACAATGAGCTGACCAGGTTAATCATCCACCACAGTTGTTGTAACTGTGGTGAAAAGGACAATGTGAAAAGGGAATATTCTCTTTTCTTCTCTCCCCAGTGCCGAGAGGTACTCAGCTCCAGGAGCAGGTCGTGATAGGGACGCCAGGCACCATGCTGGACTGGTGTCTGAAGTTCAAGTTCATCGACCCCAAGAAGATCAAAGTGTTTGTCCTGGACGAAGCTGACGTCATGATCGCAACACAGGGTCATCAGGACCAGAGTATACGCATTCAGAGGTACACACATTGACCCCTTAGTCTTCTCTCTCTGTGTTTCAGGAAGTTGGATACATTTCTACAACCCACCCACCACACTGACCCCTCTTCTACCTCTCAGGATGCTACCCAAACAGTGCCAGATGCTGCTATTCTCGGCCACATTTGAGGAGACGGTGTGGAACTTTGCCCAGCGCATCGTCCCAGACCCCAACATCATCAAGCTGAAACGGGAGGAGGAGACGCTGGACACCATCAAGCAGTACTACGTCCTCTGTAACAGCAAAGAGGAGAAGTTCATGGCCCTCTGCAACATCTACGGAGCCATCACCATCGCTCAGGCTATGATCTTCTGTCATGTGAGTTATTCCACTTCATCAACGGGATCATGAGTAAGTTGTTTGGTAAGGGGGATTTGTAGATCGGTGAGTGAACACTGTGTTACTTAGCCACAGGTAAGTGTTGAGGAAATGTTTAATTCCCAACTGTCAAGAGTTAAATCTGATAATGTTAATGGATGTAAGCAGCATGGCAAGATGAGAAGCTGTTACCATGCTGCCTGATACCTATTTAATCATCTCAGATCTACACTAGGAGCTACGGGTTACCTTTTCAGTGGCTAGGGGGTGGATTTGGGATGTGGTGTTTCTCTCCGTGTACTTTATCCTTCTTGTCTCTCATTCCCGCTCAGACCAGGAAAACGGCGGGGTGGTTGGCAGGGGAGCTGTCCCGGGAGGGACACCAGGTGGCGCTGCTCAGTGGTGAGATGCAGGTGGAGCAGAGAGCTGCTGTCATCGACCGCTTCCGAGACGGAAAAGAGAAGGTCCTGGTCACCACCAACGTCTGTGCCAGAGGTAACTCAACCAATCAATCTATTGGTCTTTATTTAAAGGCCCAGTCTGTAATGTTTCCTGATGGTTTTGATCGTGTTTATTAATGGTGTACCTTGAGGAGTTTCACATTAAGGAGAGGGCCCTTTTTAGCTCGTGATGCAAAAATAAGTGTTCAACTCTTCTTCACGTGGACGTAGACTGATGACATTACATTAATACACAGCTCTTCATTGAATTATTTTTAGTATTCTTCAACTGGGTAATTATTGGATATGTTGTACACTCATTTTATGTTTGGTGTGTCCATCCACCTATTCTAATCTGACCATTTGACTCTCCCTCCAGGTATTGACGTGGAGCAGGTTTCCGTGGTGATAAACTTTGACCTGCCGGTGGACAGAGACGGTAACCCGGACAACGAGACGTACCTGCATCGGATTGGCCGCACGGGTCGTTTTGGGAAGCGGGGATTGGCCATCAACATGGTGGACAGCAGGTTCAGCATGAACGTCCTAAACAAGATCCAGGATCACTTCAGTAAGTCGGGATGTCTGAATAAATCATTTATTTATTGACCTTTCAAATAAAATTTGCTGCCTCCCAAATGATTTTCAAACTTTGAGGTCTGTTTTCCCAGACAAGGATTAAGCCTAATATGGACTAAAAAAGCACTTTCCATGGAGATTGTTCGTTGCTTTTTGGTCCAGGACTAGGCTAAATCATGTCCGAAAAACCCTCCCCAACAGTGTGACAATCTTAACAATGACCTTATCCTCACTAACCGTCCATAGATAAGAAGATCGAGAAGCTGGACACAGATGATCTGGATGAGATAGAGAAAATCGCCGGCTGAAAAGAGTTCAGAACCACATGACTGCTCTAGTCCCCCTCCCTCTTCCTGCTTCTCCCAGACCCCCCCYACCCCTCCCCTTGGACTGTTATCATAGTGTCTTTAATTTTTTTAAATTTAGCGTTGGAGAGAAGAGCAAAGCCACAAACACAGCTATAATGTTTACATGTGGTTAAATGTCTAATCTCAGATATGTTTTTATGAGTCTCTGAAACGTTCCCGTTTCACTCTTTGTACTTCTTAATGAATAAAGTTTATAATATTAGCTAACATTTTTCATTTGTATATGTGCATTGTTATGCTGTCATGGTGGTAGGCTTATGAAAAACATTTTTATTTATTTTTTGCAAATCACATGTTATTACTGCCAGTATCTTCCCTGTTTACGCAGTTATTTTGGTGGAATGGAAACAAGCCCTCTCATTTTATATAAAGATATTTTTGTTTAACCCAGTCCCTGAATGAAATCTCAAGGASAGAATAGAGCATAATTAGGAAAATAAGCTGAATACTTTTAAGATTTTAGATATCATGAATGTTTTGCAATGAATACAATATTTCTAATAAGTAGTACAAAGAGTGAAATAGATGTATTGTTTTGAGCAGTCTTTGTTTTTAAAAATCATAGTTACTTTGAGATGGTGATGGTTAAGGGGTCAGGGGTCATGCAAACTTGTATCAACCTTTCTGCGTGCCACTACAGTAGTGCAGTGTTCAAATCACATAACATCCGATTTGTTCGTTTTCAGGATTTTCCCTCCAAAATAGCAAAAGGGGATATGGAGAGAACGTARCTTTTACTACATGTTTTGACCAATAAAGTACAGGTAAATTAAACGATATAAAAATGTGTAATTTAGACATCCAACCATTCATCTCAACCTCAATGTTTTTTTTWATCAATTAGAAAACAACACAGACCTCGAAACCATTGTTTCTTAAATTATCTCACAGTGGAGTTTTTGTCATTGTTAGGTATGTTATCGTTCATATCTGATTGACCATGTACCTGGAGACTCACCTGTCAAGATGGTAGCTATTGGTCAGATTTGTATTAACACACTCACTGATGTCCCCGTCTCAGAATCCAGAGGAAGCGGTTTGACKTTCTGGTCACACCATTGTGTTTTAATTGCAAACTCCACCCACAAAATGTATCTTTTTGTAGTTGTTTCATTAGTCCATTGATAATGTAGTCACAAAATATGTCAGCAATGAGGTTTTCAAGATGTACATAAATAATACAGCCAGTATGAACCATTTTGCATCATACCGGCTGTATTTATGTGTTTGGATATTTATACATCTTAACTTGATTGCTGACATGCAAAATGTTTTGGGACTACATCAATAATGAAACAAATACCAAAATGGAGACATTTAGTAAAATGTCATTAACTCAATACGATTGTGAGGGGCTGCAAAAAATACGGGAAAACTACCTTGAGATTGAATTACCCAACAATGCCTTGCTCGAGTGCATTTTCTGTACAATATTGATATTTATTTTCAACAATATTATTGGCTCAACATTCTGAGTTATGACTTGAAATGTCATATTTGACATATGACCACCTCACCCTGAGTGTAGAATGTGTGATTTGAAGCTAAATGCTTATGTGACTAAAGATGCCTATAAGTCTCACTGTGGGACAGTTTAACAGGCACAGATTCAGCCTAAACCTGTACTTAAAAGCATTTTCAATTGAGATTCTCCATTGAGTTTGTTTTATAGTCCAGCATTAGGCTTGATTTGTGTCTTGAGAAACCATCCGTGTGTGTTTTATTAAGTACTGAGATGCATGGACAGACGGATACAAATAAAAACTTGTATATACAGTACTTGCTACATTAGGCCAAAGAAATTTGAATAAAGTGTGGCTGAATGATTCACTTATAGTCACCTAAAAGCATTTCTTACCAACTGAAATGTTGATACACCTATAGCTTCTCGGCATTATAGTGAATTAACATTAACGGGTGACTTTTCAAAACGACCTGTATTTGGAGAACTTTCAGAGCTGGCCTTGATATAATGACATGATAACTGTTTGTTTTTGAATGAGGCTGGAGTTGTGTTTGGTCAATCAGAGTTTATCCTCTACAGAACCTCACTTTCTACTGTTCTGTTAACTGTTCGGAACGGTTCAATTAACATTTAACTGTTCAGTTCTGTTAGCTAACTGTTTGTGGGACTTTTCTTAGCAAGTCACAGTGAATATCTGGGTGWGTGTTATTGAATGGGGAAAATGCAGCCAATTTTTGAGAATCACTGATGTTAAATTGAATAACATGTTATTGTTCTCTTGGTCAGGGAAATGTGTATATATGCAGTTAGATTTGGACATGTGGATGTCTACTTATGAGTGTTCTGAGTGCACTTTGTTRAGTTGGCCCACTATTTACCAGTCTGTACACAACACTCCTACCAAACTGTTGTTTTGGTCTAAAAAAAACAAACAAGTTACCAATTTCCTCAATTATTAATAAAACGTTAAATCAAGATTTAAAGTTAGGGTTGGTTGTTAGTATGTCTTCATCTACACTTTGGTGTGTGTCGTGGGGGTGTGTGTGGATGAATGATGAGACTTTCCAGAAACATTTCTGCCATCAAAATGTGTCAAGGCGTTGTTAGCTTTTTTCCTTCTGGTCATATACAGAGAGATGATATGTATCCTACTGTAGTAGGCCCAGAGCAGACTAGTGTCTGAGTGTTGTAGATAGACACAACAGGCTATAAGTACAGCCGATGTGGGTGTTATCAGAGACACAGCAGAGACACAGCAGAGAGAACGAGACGGGCAGCCTCACAGCTTAACTTGACTTCCTCCTTAATCACTCAACTGTGGTTGGGGTCCATGTACACTACCAGTCAAAAGTTTGGACACACCTACTCATTCAAGGGTTTTTCTTTATTTTTTACTATTTTCTACATTGTAGAATAATAGTGGAGACATCAAAACTATGAAATAACACATGGAATCATGTAGTAACCAAAAAAAAGTGTTAAACAAATCAAAATATATTTTATGTTTGAGATTCTTAAAAGGAGCCACCCTTTGCCTTGATGACAGCGTTGCACACTCTTCTCATTCTCTCAACCAGCTTCACCTGGAATGCTTTTCCACCAGTTTTGAAAGAGTTCCCACATATGCTGAGCACTTGTTGGCTGCTTTTCCTTCACTCTGCGGTCCGACTCATCCCGAACCATCTCAATTGGATTGAGGTCGGGTGATTGTGGAGGCCAGGTCATCTGATGCAGCGCCATCACTCTCCTTCTTGGACAAATACCCCTTACACAGCTTGGAGGTGTGTTAGGTCACACAAATGATAGTCCCACTAATGCCAAACTCACAAAGACACAGCARTTGAACCAAAAATCGCAAATTTGGACTCATCARACCAAAGAACAGATTTCCACYGGTCTAATGTCCATTGCTCGTTTYTTGGCCCAAGAAAGTCTCTTCTTCTTATTGGTGTCCTTTAGTATGTGTTTTATATTTTATAAATTTGCAAACATTTCTAAAAACCTGTTTTTGTTTTGTCATCGGGTATTGTGTATAGCTTGATGAGGGAAAGAACGATTTAATCAATTTTAGAATAAGGCTGTAAAGTAACAAAATATTGAAGAAGTCAAGGGGTCTGAATACTTCCCGAAGGCACTGTATGCATCCCTTTCCTCTATCACTCAAGTGTGGTTGGGGTCCTATACAGTGGTGGAGAAAGTGCTCAATTGTCATACTTGAGTAAAAGTTAAGATACCTTAATAGAAAATGACTTGAGTGACATTAATTTACTCCAATTAGGGAAGGAGTGGTTAGGGGAAAATAATGAAGGAAAAAAATTAAGAAAAATGACTCAAAGTAAAAGAGGAAGTCACCCAATACATTTCTACTTTTACTCAAGTAGAATTTTATCTGGTTTTAAATGTACTTAAGTACAGTGGCAGAAAAAAATACAAAATTGTCATACTTGAGTGAAAGTAAATACTATACATCAAATTCCTTGTATTAAGCAAACCAGACAGTTCCCACATAAACTGAGCACTTGTTKKCTGCTTTTCCTTCACTCGGCGGTCCTACTCATCCCAAACCATCTCAATTTGGTTGAGGTTGGGTGATTGTGGAGGCCAGATCATCTGATGCAGCACTCCATTACTCTCCTTCTTGGTCAAATAGCCCTTACACAGCCTGGAGGTGTGTYGGGTCATTGTCCTGTGGAAAAACAAATGATAGTCTCACTAAGCCCAAACCAGATGGGATGGCGTATTCCTGCAGAATGCTGTGGTAGCCATGCTGGTTAAGTGTTCTAAATAAATAAATCACTGACAGTGTCACCAGCAAAGCAACCCCACACCATAACACCTCCTCCTCCATGCTTCACTATGGGAAATATACATCACTATGGAAATATACATGCTGCGGTTCACCGCACACTCTTCTCACAAAGACACAGCGGTTAGAACCAAATCTCCAATTTGGACTCCAGACCAAAGGACAGATTTCCACACGGTCTAATGTCCATTGCTCGTGTTTCTTGCCAAGCAAGTCTCTTCTTCTTAGGTCCTTCTAGTAGTGGTTTCTTTGCAGCATATCGACCATGAAGGCCTGACGCACGCAGCTCCTCTGAACAGTTGATGTTGAGATGTGTCTGTTACTTGAACTCGTGAAGCATTTATTTCAGCATATGAGGTACTGTTAACTCTAATGAACTTATCCTCTGCAGCAGATAACTCTGGTCTTCCTTCCTGTGGCCTCATAAGAGCTATTTCATCATAGCGCTTCATGGTTTGCGACTGCACTTGAAGAAACTTTCTTCTGAAAAGTTCTTTATGATGACCTCATGTCTTAAGTAATGATGACTGTCGTTTCTCTTTGCTTATTTGAGCGTTCTTGCCATAATATGGACAATACGGGCTTTCTTCTGGCCCCACCTTGTCATAACACAAACGATTGGCTCAAATGCAGTAAGAAGGAATAAATTCCACAAATTCAATAAGAAGGCACACTAATAATGTAATGCTTTCCCAAGTGACTACCTCATGAAGCTGGTTAGAGATGCAGAGTGTGCAAAGCTGTCATCAAGGCGATGGCTATTTAAAGAATCTCAAATATAACATATATTATTTATTTGTTTAACACTTTTGTTTACTACATGATCCATGCTCCATGATGTCTTCACATATTATGTCACCTCAATGTAGAAAATAGTAAAAATAAAGAAAACCCTTGAATGAGTAGGTGTTCTAAAACTTTTGACCAAGTGTGTATTATTATATATAATATATATATCTCCCATTCCTCCTTGATCACTCAACTGTGGTTGGGGTACCATATATATATATCCGATTCCTCCTCCTTTGCAAACTGTTGGAGCGAAGGCGCTGTGCACAATCTACAGCCAGACAAGAACTTCTCTGAAAGAGGTTTAAAACTTTTAGAAAGTAGAAAATGATTACAATTTATTAAAGAGACTGACATACTAGTTATATCCATTTAGGGGACCGTTTAGGCTTGAGAGCATCCCAGAGTCAAATGCGCTGTACATATCATACTTGATCAAGCATCATACTTGTTCAGCACATCAACATTCAATCGTACTGTGTTAAATACAAATGAAATGAAAGTCAAAAGATACTACAGGGTACATGCTGTGACCTGGTGGTTTGGGTGTCACCCTGACAGCAGTGACATCAGATTCCTCTGCAGTATAAACCCTGGTGAGGAGGCAGTGTCATGTCAGACGCCCTTGTGTGTGCAGTCTTTAGCTCGCTCATCATGCGTGAAATTGTACATCTACAGATTGGACAGTGTGGAAATCAGATAGGCTCTAAGGTAAATGTACTGTTTACTATTCAAATTAGTTTAAAGTATTTTTTTATTCACTGAAGGGTTGATAATTAACAGTTTTATATTCAAAGGGGTTAAAATTATTTTTTTTATTCACTGAAGGTTGATAAATTAACAGTTTTTATTCAAAGGGGTTAAATGTATTTTTTATTTACTGAAGGGTTGATAAATTAACAGTTTTTTATTCAAAGGGGTTAAATTTATTTTTTTCAGCGAAGGTTTGATAAATTAATGTTGTATATTCAAAGGGGTTCAATGTGTTTTTTACTCACTGAAGGGTTGATAAATGAACTGTTTTATATTCAGATGGATTAAATGTGTTTTTTAAACACTATACATGCTTAGCTCTATGCTTATCTTGATTCCAATCACAGTTATATACTTCTACTGCATACAATATATATTATATATATATATACTTCCACTGCAAATGCAGTATATATAATTCCGCTAGAAATAAAATATATATACTTCCACTGCAATAACAATATATACTTCCACTAGAAATAAAATATATATACTTCCACTGCAAATACAATATATATATTATATATATATATATATACTTCCACTGAAAATACAGTATATATACTTCCACTGCAAATACAATATATATATATACTTCCACTGAAAATACAATATATATATTTTATTTACATGCAATGAGAATGGTACAGTAGGGTATGTTACTTGATGATAATGTTGATGCCTTTCATATACTAATCACAGAGTAGTAAAGCACAACATACCTATACATGTAAACCAATTGGCCTTCTCTTGAGTGTAATATATATTTTTTTCATGTTTGAAACATGTATATTGAACAAGTTATTGGGTGCTGGCACGTTGCCTGCCGTGGTGGTTGTTGAGTGTGAGTGACAGGGAGGTCCCAAGGGGCACTCTGCTAGAGATAAGGAGGAAGTAGCAGAAGCAGCACATTGAAGGGTGGGACATTTTTTTTCATGGCTGCTGCTGAGGACAAGCAGAGCAACTGTATGATGCGGTTAGATTTTAGCTACAGTTCACACTATGGACGGCTCACACTTCATCATAATGTGTGTATTGGGGCATCTGTTGGGGTCTGGGGAGTTATCATTAGGGCCTGAGTTTTTCCTGGTTCTTGTGTTTTTCTTGGGCAGGTCACGCTCAAAAATATACAACACGGATATATAGCTTTACTGTGTATCAATGTCTTTACAGTTTTGGAGGTGATCAGCGAGGAGCATGGAATCAGTGCTACAGGATGTATGAGGGGGATGATCCTCTTCAGCTGGAGAGGCTCAACGTCTACTTCAACGAGGCAAACGGTAAGAGAGAATGGATACATTATTGAAAAATGAAGAGAGTTTCTCAGTCCACAAGACTATCAAGATATATTATCTTGGACCAAATGCAAATCATTTATGACATGTTCATTTGTTCTTCCGGTGGTAATATGTTCCCCGGGGCCTGCTCCTTGACCTAGAACACAGGGACCATGGACAGTGTCAGGGGTAGCCGCATAGAGGAGCTCTCTTCAGGCAGATAACTTTATACACGGTGAATGAGTTAACTGTTACATCTATATACAAAGTTATTGATGACAGAAACGGTACATCTAATCAAAGTTATTGATGACAGAAAATCGAGTAGTCTAATCAAAGTTATTGATGACAGAACGGTAGATCTAATCAAAGTTATTGATGACAGAATAACGGTTACATCTAATCAAAGTTATTGATGACAGAAACGTGTAGACTCTAATCACAAGTATTTTGATGACAGAAACTGTACATCTAATCAAAGTTATTGATGACAGAAACTGTACATCTAATCAAAGTTATTGATGACAGAAACTGTCATCTTAATCAAGTTATTGATGACAGAATACGGTAGACTCTATCTAACCTACTAATTATTTGTGGATGATAATGGAAACTCCAATAATGCGATACTCTTTATGACACTTTTGGTAATTCTATGCTTATAACTGTATCGTTAAATTGGCTCCTGTCTCCTTTCAACTCATTTAACACACAGATTTACTTTCACAAAGGCACTTCATAGGTGGTCCAGGTCAAGTGTAGTGTTCCTTTATTTTCCTCCAATGGCGAGAGGCTGATGACATCACGGGTTTGTTCAGACCAAGTCCTTGAATGCACAACTACCTTGATAGGTTGCAAGTTGTTGCCATATTTTTGATCGTGTATTCTTATATTTGGGTATCGCAGTAATGTTCAGAAATGTTTGAGACTTCTTATTTACAATTAACAGGTTTAGTTGCAATACATGATGGGCACAATTCTTCTTTCTTAATGGCCGGTTCTATGGAATAGGAAACCTGGTGCTGGAGACTAACTGGGTCTTATAGGGTCACTATACAGATGGGAGCAGAGCTTGTGGACACCGTGATTGACAGTGTGCGTTCAGGAGACGAGCGGATGCGACTGCTTTCTCAGCGGCTTC
>NW_019957666.1:114291-170093 GCF_002910315.2 Salvelinus sp. IW2-2015 | reverse complement strand
ATAAGCAGGGGACCTTGCGTGCGCTGCAGGATTTTAATCCATGACGCGTAGTGTACTAATGGTTTTCTTTGAGACTGTGGTCCCAGCTCTCTTTCAGGTCATTGACCAGGTCCTGCCGTGTAGTGTCTGGCTGATCCCTCACTTCCTCATGATCATTGATGCTCCACGAGGGAGATCTTGCATGGAGCCCCAGAACGAGGGTGATTGACCGTCATCTTGAACTTCTTCATTTTTCAATAATTGCGCCACAGTTTTCCTTCTCACCAAGCTGCTTGCTATTGTCCTGCAGCCCATCCCAGCCTTGTGCAGGTCTACAATTTTATCCCTGATGTCCTTAAACACAGCTCTCTGGTCTTGGCCATTGTGGAGAGGTTGGAATCTGTTTGATTGAGTGTGTGACAGGTGTCTTTTTTACAGGTAACGAGTTCAAACAGGTGCAGTTAATACAGGTAATGAGTGGAGAACAGGAGGGCTTCTTAAAGAAAAACTAACAGGTCTGTGAGAGCCGGAATTCTACTGGTTGGTAGGTGTTCAAATACTTATGTCATGCAATAAAATGCAAATTAATTATTTAAAAATCATACAATGTGATTTTCTGGAGTGATTTTGTTTTAGATTCCGTCTCTCACAGTTGAAGTGTACCTATGATAAAAATTACAGACTCTACATCTTTGGTAAGTAGGAAAACCTGCAAAATCGGCAGTGTATCAAATACTTGTTCTCCCCCACTGTACATGCGGAGATTATCCGTTCACCCACACTGCTTCTCACAAAGACACAGCGGTTAAACCAAAAATCTCCAATTTGGACTCCAGACCAAAGGACAGATTTCCACCGGTCTAATGACCATTGCTCGTGTTTCTTGGCCAAGCAAGTCTCTTCTTCTTATTGGTGTCCTTAGTAGTGGTTTCTTTGCAGCAATTCGACCATGAAGGCCTGACCACGCAGTCTCCTCTGAACAGTTGATGTTGAGATGTGTCTGTTACTGAACTCTGTGAAGCATTTATTTGGGCAGCAATATGAGGTACTGTTAACTCTAATGAACTTATCCTCTGCAGCAGAGGTAACTCTGGGTCTTCCTTTCCTGTAACGGTCCTCATAAGAGCTAGTTTCATCATAGCGCTTCATGGTTTTTGCGACTGCACTTGAAGAAACTTTCAAAGTTCTTGAAATTTTTACGTATTGACTGACCTTCATGTCTTAAAGTAATGATTACTGTCGTTTCTCTTTGCTTATTTGAGCTGTTCTTGCCATAATATGGACTTGGTCTTTTACCAAATAGGGCTATCTTCTGTATACCACCCCACCTTGTCATAACAACAACCGATTGGCTCAAATGCAGTAAGAAGGAAATAAATTCCACAAATTCAATTTTAAAAGAAGGCACACCTAATAATTGAAATGCTTTCCAAGTGACTACCTCATGAAGCTGGTTGAGAGAATGCCAAGAGTGTGCAAAGCTGTCATCAAGGCAAAGGATGGCTATTTAAAGAATCTCAAATATAACATATATTATTTATTTGTTTAACACTTTTTTGGTTACTACATGATTCCATATGTGTCATTTCATAGTTCTGATGTCTTCACTATTATTCTACAATGTAGAAAATAGTAAAAAATAAAGAAAAACCCTTGAATGAGTAGGTGTTCTAAAACTTTTGACCAGTAGTGTATATATATATATATATATATATATCTCCCATTCCTCCTTGATCACTCAACTGTGGTTGGGGTACCATATATATATATCCGATTCCTCCTTCCTTTGCAAACTGTTGGAGCGAAGGCGCTGTGCACAATCTACAGCCAGACAAGAACTTCTCTGAAAGAGGTTTAAAACTTTTAGAAAGTAAGAAATGATTACAATTTATTAAAGAGACTGTACAAAACTAGTTATATCCATTTAGGGGACCGTTTAGGCTTGAGAGCATCCCCAGAGTCAAATGCGCTGTACATATCATACTTGATCAAGCATCATACTTGTTCAGCACATCAACATTCAATCGTACTGTGTTAAATACAAATGAAATGAAAGTCAAAAAGATACTACAGGGTACATGCTGTGACCTGGTGGTTTGGGTGTCACCCTGACAGCAGTGACATCAGATTCCCTCTGCAGTATAAAACCCTGGTGAGGAGGCAGTGTCATGTCAGACGCCCTTGTGTGTTAGCAGTCTTTAGCTCGCTCATCATGCGTGAAATTGTACATCTACAGATTGGACAGTGTGGAAATCAGATAGGCTCTAAGGTAAATGTACTGTTTACTATTCAAATTAGTTTAAAGTATTTTTTTATTCACTGAAGGGTTGATAAATTAACAGTTTTATATTCAAAGGGGTTAAAATTATTTTTTTATTCACTGAAGGGTTGATAAATTAACAGTTTTTTATTCAAAGGGGTTAAATGTATTTTTTATTTACTGAAGGGTTGATAAATTAACAGTTTTTTATTCAAAGGGGTTAAATTTATTTTTTATTCAGCGAAGGTTTGATAAATTAAATGTTGTATATTCAAAGGGGTTCAATGTGTTTTTTACTCACTGAAGGGTTGATAAATGAACTGTTTTATATTCAGATGGATTAAATGTGTTTTTTAAACACTATACATGCTTTAGCTCTATGCTTATCTTGATTCCAATCACAGTATATATACTTCTACTGCAAATACAATATATATATATATATATATATACTTCCACTGCAAATGCAGTATATATAATTCCGCTAGAAATAAAATATATATACTTCCACTGCAAATACAGTATATATACTTCCACTAGAAATAAAATATATATACTTCCACTGCAAATACAATATATATATATATATATATATATATATATACTTCCACTGAAAATACAGTATATATACTTCCACTGCAAATACAATATATATATACTTCCACTGAAAATACAATATATATATTTTATTTACATGCAATGAGACTGGTACAGTAGGGTATGTTACTTGATGATAATGTTGATGCCTTTCATATACTAATCACAGAGTAGTAAAGCACAACATACCTATACATGTAAACCAATTGGCCTTCTCTTGAGTGTAATATATATTTTTTTTCATGTTTGAAACAGTGTATATTGAACAAGTTATTGGGTGCTGGCACGTTGCCTGCCGTGGTGGTTGTTGAGTGTGAGTGACAGGGAGGTCCCCAAGGGGCACTCTGCTCAGAGATAAGGAGGAAGTAGCAGAAGGCAGCACATTGAAGGGTGGGACATTTTTATCATGGCTGCTGCTGAGGACAAGCAAGAGCAACTGTATGATGCGTTAGATTTTAGCTACAGTTCACCACTATGGACGGCTCACACTTCATCATAATGTGTGTATTGGGGCATCTGTTGGGGTCTGTGGGAGTTATCATTAGGGCCTGAGTTTTTCCTGGTTCTGTGTTTTTCTTGGGCAGGTCACGCTCAAAATATACAACACGGATATATAGCTTTACTGTGTATCAATGTCTTTACAGTTTTGGGAGGTGATCAGCGAGGAGCATGGAATCAGTGCTACAGGAATGTATGAGGGGGATGATCCTCTTCAGCTGGAGAGGCTCAACGTCTACTTCAACGAGGCAAACGGTAAGAGAAATGGATACATTATTGAAAAATGAAGAGAGTTCTTCAGTCCACAAGACTATCAAGATATATTATCTTGGACCAAATGCAAATCATTTATGACATGTTCATTTGTTCTTCCAGGTGGTAAATATGTTCCCCGGGGCCTGCTCCTTGACCTAGAACCAGGGACCATGGACAGTGTCAGGGGTAGCCGCATAGGAGCTCTCTTCAGGCCAGATAACTTTATACACGGTGAGAGTAACTGTACATCTAATCAAAGTTATTGATGACAGAAACGGTACATCTAATCAAAGTTATTGATGACAGAAACGGTAGATCTAATCAAAGTTATTGATGACAGAANATCTAATCAAAGTTATTGATGACAGAAACGGTAGATCTAATCAAAGTTATTGATGACAGAAACTGTACATCTAATCAAAGTTATTGATGACAGAAACTGTACATCTAATCAAAGTTATTGATGACAGAAACGGTAGATCTAATCAAAGTTATTGATGATGATGGAAACTCAATAATGATACTCTTTTGACACTATTGTAATATGCATACTGTATCTTAAAGTGGCACTCCAGTCTCCTTTTCAACTCATTTAACACACGATTTACTTCACAAAAGGCACATCTCAATAGGTGGTCCAGGTCAGTGTAGGTTCCTTTATTGTTCCTCAAGGGGGGAGGCTGATGACATCACGGATTCCTGTCAGACCAAGTCCTTGAATGCACTACACCTTGAAGGTTGCAGTTGTGCATATTTTACTGTATTTATATTTGGGATATCGCAGTAAATGTTCAGAAATCGCTGGAAAACTTCTTATTTACAATGTAAGTTAGTTGCACTAACATGATGGGCACAATTCTCTTTCTGCCGGTTTCTATGGAATAGGAAACTCTGGTGCTGGGAACAACTGGGCCAAGGGTCACTATACAGAGGGAGCAGAGCTTGTGGACACCGTGATTGACAGGGTGCGTCAGGAGAGCGAGGGATGCGACTGCCTTCAGGGCTTCCAGTTCGTCCACTCCCTAGGTGGCGGGACGGGGTCCGGCATGGGCACCCTCATCATCAACAAGATCCGCGAGGAGTACCCCGATCGCATCATGACCAGCTTCAGTGTCCTGCCCTCGCCAAAGGTGTCAGACGTCGTAGTGGAGCCTTACAACGCCACGCTGTCCATCCACCAGCTCCTAGAGAACACGGATGAGACCTTCTGCATTGACAAYGAGGCTCTCTATGATATCTGCTTCCGTACGTTGAAGCTCACCAACCCGACCTACGGTGACCTGAACCACCTGGTGTGCATGACCATGAGCGGGGTCACGACCTCCCTGAGGTTCCCAGGCCAGCTCAACGCCGATCTGAGGAAGTTAGCTGTCAACATGGTGCCCTTTCCCCGCCTCCACTTTTTCATGTCGGGCTTTGCACCTCTCACAGCTCGCGGCAGCCAGAAGTACCGCACCCTGTCCGTGCCCGAGCTCACCCAGCAGATGTTTGATGCCCGTAATATGATGACCGCCTGCGATCCCCGAAGAGGGCGCTATCTGACCGTGGCTGGGATGTTCCGTGGCAAGATGTCCACCAAGGAAGTGGACGAACAGATGCTGATGATGCAACAGAGGAACAGCAACTACTTTGTGGACTGGATCCCTCACAACTGTAAAGTATCTGTATGTGACATCCCACCTCGGGGGCTCACAATGGCCTCCACTTTCATTGGCAACAACACGGCCATTCAGGAGATCTTCCGTCGTGTAGGAGACCAGTTCTCACTCATGTTCAGGCGCAAGGCCTTCCTGCACTGGTACACTGGCGAGGGCATGGACGAGATGGAGTTCACAGAGGCAGAGAACAATCTGAATGACCTGGTGTCCGAGTACCAGCAGTACCAGGATGCCACGGCTGACGAGGGTTGGGAGCCCGAGGAGGTGGCTGGGGAAAAGTCGGCTTCACCGGCTGCAACGAGAGTTCAGAGTACGGAAGTTACGACGATGGAGACTGTGACAGAGACTATTGAAACCATTGAGACTATAGCTGAGTAGATGTGGCATCATATGTTGTGTGGAAGAATCATGTCGTCACTGTCTTCTCGGTTCTGAGCAGCAAGGCTGTGTCTGGAAGCTTCAACAAGAGTTTTTCCTGATAGTTTATAACAAGGGCCCAGGGTTTTTCCAGGTCAGGTCATGAGGTCAGGAAGAACTTCTGGCCCTACTCTAGTATTTGCGTCATAGTGTCCAAAGGAGATATCAGGATAATTGCCTGTTTAATGAAATGTACAGTGTGGTAATAGAGAGCTGTAATGCAGTGTCAATTGTCTGCATTTGTATACTGATGTAGGCCTATTTCATGTTTTTTTTTTATGAAACTGAATAGATCAGGAAAGAATCTGTCTGACAAATATAGATAACAAATTCTGTCAATGTTGTAATGTAGACTACCAGATTTCCCAAACTTGATTAAATTAAAAAAGCTGTATTTAAAAAGGGGATTATAATGTTCTATTTGCTAATTATTTTGTGCCTCAGCAATTTTATCAATGTATTCAGTGTGATATTGTGAACCATTTGTATTATATTATTAAAATTCTCCATTATAACAATAGTTGTCTGTGTGCTTATTTTGTGTGGTTCTTCCAAGTTCAAACATTATTGTCAATGAACAATATCCTAGGCCTGGTTTTAAAGCCCAGTAACGCTACAACAACATACAGTAGCTAGAACTCAGTCAGTGGGTACATTTGGCACAGAATTCCCTCCCACTCCTCCCATCTGACAGAGAGAGATTACTTGTGACTGTCTCTGTCCAGTTTGATAAGACCATTTGACAAGGCAGCGGAATCCCCCCTTTTGTACAGTCATAATATGCTCAGATCAGGCTGAAAGACCCATGAACTGTGCCACCTGAAGACAGAGACTATTCTATGGACTAAAGGCCATGTAGCCTCAGTGGAGGCTGCTGAGGGGAGGACGGCTCATAATAATGGCTGGAATGGAGCAAACGGAATGGCATCAAACACATGGAAACCATGGGTTTGATGTATTTGATACCATTCCAACTATTCCGCTCTGGCCATTACCACGAGCCCGTTCTCCCCAATTAAGGTGCCACCAACCAACCTCCTGTGATGGGAATGTAGGTTAGAAGGAAATGATATAATCCATACCAGAGGATAATGACCAAGCATTCAGTCATCTCTGCAGTAGCTCTATACTCAGAGGAAATGTTTAACCAATCAAAAGGTTGGGCAATGACCACATCCAAGACCATATTTATTCAGGATCAAGGTTGGACCCACACTGAGTGAGGAGYTATGTAACCTCACTGAAGGGGATACATGGAAACATTGTCCAGTTGTTTTTACTGTACTGTGATCCTATGTGGAAAGTGGAATAGTCTAGAGGACGTGTCAAACACATCCCACGGTGGGCCGAGTGTCTGCAGTGTTTTCGCTGCGCCCTTGTACTTGATCAATGAATTAAGGTCACTAATGAGTAAATAACTCCACTCACTGGTTGTCTAGGTCTTAATTGAAAGGTAAAAACAAAAACCTGCGGACACTAGGTCCTCCATGGAAGGAGTTTGACACCCCTGAGCTAGAGGATAGAGATCCTATTTAGGAGAGAAAGCAAATCATCGTTGAAAAACATTACTGTTAATATATGTTTTATTTATTCAATGAATAAAAATGGGTTCAACTGTATGTCTACCTCATAGGTAGTTATTCAAATTTGGATTTGATATAAGGAACATGCACACGCCAACATGCCAAAACTTGTGCCTGCCAGAAGAACGTCCTGTCTAGTAGGCGCGTGCGTTTTTTCCCTCCACTTTGTCTGTGCGTTGTCGACCGCTGTCAATCAACGCCGGGGAATGCGGCGGAAGTGCGCCATCACAAACACACGTCCCATGACTGCGCGTCGTATGTGGGGGGTGGGGGTTTGCGCTGGGTCTTTTCTGAACGTGGGCGGTTTTCCCAACAGTGTGACTGCAATCACCGGCTGATTCACTCCTAAGCTCCCCATCTCACCGACCATGAAGATCTGGACATCGGAACACATTTTCAAGTGAGTAGCCAGATTTCTATCTAGTCATTGATTTGTTCGTGTTGTTTCGTTTAGTACGATTTTGTCTTGAATTAACTGACTGAAGACCTCAACTTCACGATTTGTCACTTGTATCCCATGTGGATTTGAGTTTAGTCAGCMAACGCTAGCTAGCTAGTTATTGTTTTTTTCTTTTCTTTCAATGACTGTGAGAATCCTGACCCTGGCAGTTTGTATTGTTGAACAGCATCTGATATTTTAAATCGACAGCTTCTAGCGGTCAGTGTCAGGTTGCAGTGGAATTGCGTAACCAGTTAGCTCGTCGTAGTAGCAACCGCAACCTTTCGCCTAGTTCTTGATGCGCCTCCGAGATGCGTCACACCGCAAACACATGGCCTCGGTCTCCATGACAACCTAGATGAAAGAATCAATCCGTGGATACATTTAGGCTATTTTACAAGTCAAATCACCGGTAAAAAATTTAAAAAAAAAAAAAGGTTGACACTCAGCTACTATGTAGACGGAGCTGAATTAAACCAGTGAGGTTTTAGACTTACATATCTGTTCTCAGAGCATGTTGCCCTGTCCTGCTCACTGCATCGAGGAATAATAATCAACTCGTAGAGGCTGTGGCACATAAATAGATGAATGTTCATAGCTCTAAACGGCACCTGTTTCATCCACACAAGTGTTTAAATAAATATACATATTGTCATGAATTGCACTTGTGATTTCAACTTCAATGTTAAAGAAWGTGTGTGTGTGTGTTTATCCATGCATTTCAGTRTCTGACTSCCATGTGGATATCAGTAAAAACGTGCATAATATAAATTGAATGCTGATAAACTCTTCTCCCCTCTACAGCCATCCTTGGGAGACAGTCACCAAGGCTGCCATGCAGAAGTACCCCAACCCCATGAACCCCAGTGTGTTTGGGGTGGATGTGTTGGACCGTAGTGTGGACACACGGGGACGCCTGCACAGCAACAGACTGCTGAGCGCTGAGTGGGGCCTGCCCTCCATCGTCAAGTCGGTGAGTATTTTTGTTATTTTTATAGAAATTCAAACACGTAGAGCTATACAGGCTCTAGATAGATCAGAATGAAAGACAGGATTTATCACAATAGATTCTACTTTAGCAACATAATAGTAAGCAGGCTGAGTGTCATACTAGCCTTTTCGTTCAGCATTTTCTCTGCAATAGCCCTAGAAATAGAAAATGAAATGTTTATCGCGCAAATACGTCAAGCTTCATAAAATGAAAGTACAGCAAGACGGTATCTTTTGACTGGACAACAAACCTGCTGTTTCAAACCTTTCAACTGCTGCATGACAAAAAAATGTGGGGTGTCACAAAAATTGTGGGGTGTCATGGTTTGAGACTCCTCCTGGTAGACTGCTCCTAGTACCCCCAGCCTCAGTGTTACTCGAGTTCATAGCCTAGCTTCACAGCCATATGTGAAGTTACACATTCTCAGTTACACATTCTCACACACACTCTGCGTCAGGCCAGGCAATGCCTCTTCCATTATGCAGTAGTTGACCTTGGCCCCCAATACTCCCAGCCGTAGGGTGCTATTCCTGGACATAGGGGAGTAGGGGGGGGGGGTAAGAGTAGCAGGCTCGCTGCCCACCGCTACCCGTGGCACGAGACTGCATTGCTCTATGTCTGGCACATGCTGTCCTGAACAAGCTGGTGCCATTTCTGTTCCTAGTATCCCGTCCTGGCAGTACAGAGCTACCCCTATAAAACATAATCCTGTCTGCTCAGTACAGAACTGTCCCTATAAAACACAACCCTCTTATCAGTGATGTAACAGGCAGACCTCTACCTATGCTGCCAGGGGCCTGCTGTAACAGGTGGAGGGAGGGGCCTGCTGTAACACGTGGTAGGAGGGGCCTACTCAGGGCTGCTTTGAATGGTTTCCAGTSTCATCACCATGTTCTGGTGTAGCTATTAAACACTGTATATAATTAGTTTGCTGTTTGCTGCATATGCAAATTGCCACAAGATTACAGTTATGACTATTATGACTATGAAGGCATTGTAAAAGATTAGGTGATTAATTGAATCTTCATTTATTGACCAGGTAGACTATAACTTCAGTTTTAAAATGACAGTTCATACACATCTTATTCTTATTCAGCTTTTTTGGCAAATATTCCTATTATTTTTCCATTGATATGAGGTCATCTCCAGAGCTCTGATCTGACCCATAGTCTAGTACTATGGAAGCATTAACCGCTGTGCTCCTCCCTTGCCTGGTCCTTTAATCTTAGCCCCCAGAAACTGGTGCTGTGACGAGACTACTCAACTCTGGTTTGGATCCTGGGAAGGAAGGTCGGCAGAGTAGCTTTGACAGTCTTGCTCCTGCACCGGCCAAATCATTGACAGGACACTGTCTCCTGGGCTTTAATGCAAAAAGCCTCTCATAGTAGGAGTGCTGATCTAGGATCAGGTTCCCCATGTCCATATACATCAATCAATCAAATGTATTTATAAAGCCCTTCTTACATCAGCTGATGTCACAAAGCGCTGTACAGAAACCCAGCTATCTGTCTATATAAATCAAATCAAGTTTATTTTATATAGCCCTTCGTACATCAGCTAATATCTCGAAGTGCTGTACAGAAACCCAGCCTAAAACCCCAAACAGCAAGCAATGCAGGTGTAGAAGCACGGTGGCTAGGAAAAACTCCCTAGAAAGGCCAGAACCTAGGAAGAAACCTAGAGAGGAACCAGGCAATGAGGGGTGACCAGTCCTCTTCTGGTTGTGCCGGGTGGAGATTATAATAGAACATGGCCAAGATGTTAAAATGTTCATAGATGACCAGCAGGGTCAAATAATAATAATCACAGTGGTTGTAGAGGGTGCAACAGGTCAGCACCTCAGGAGTAAATGTCAGTTGGCTTTTCATAGCCGATCATTCAGAGTAGCTCTACCGCTCTTGCTGTCTCTAGAGAGTTGATAACAGCAGGTCTGGGACAGGTAGCACGTCCGGTGAACAGATCAGGGTTCCATAGAACAGTTGAAACTGGAGCAGCAGCACGRCCAGGTGGACTGGGGACAGCAAGGAGTCATCAGGCCAGGTAGTCCTGAGGCATGGTCCTAGGGCTCAGGTCCTCCGAGAGAGAGAATTAGAGAGAGCATACTTAAATTCACACAGGACACAGGATAAGACAGGAGAAATACTCCAGATATAACAGACTGACCCTAGCCCCCCGACACATAAACTACTGCAGCATAAATACTGGAGGCTGAGACAAGAGGGGTCAGGAGACACTGTGGCCCTGTTCGATGATACCCCCGGATAGGGACAAACAGGCAGGACATCTAATTTATTATGATCTGAAAGGTAAAAGTGATCCTAGATCAGCACTACTACCCAGACTTTGTGTAGATTGGGGCACGTGGTCACAAAAAGTCTGGGTAGCAGTGATATTAATAGCAATTATGTAGATGGGGGCACGTGGTCACAAAATTGCTATTAATATCACTGTTAAGTCCTTTTTTTTAAAAGTCTAGCACAAACCGGCCAAAATCACTCACAGGGCATTGACGTCGTCGGGGAATCTCTGAGACTGAAAATATGACCGACTTTTAGAAAATAACACTATTATAAATGAGTGGACTGTTGAGTGGAGGCCAAGTGTACAGTAGATTACTGAGAAACCAGATTAACCAATCTGTTAGATCCAGCATTATCTGACTTGTCCATAGACATGTCCTATATATCTAGCTAGTGCACAAAGGAAACCGTCTGATACATGTGTTACTACTGGCTAGGCCATTGAGATCAGTGCAGGATGGACACTGTCCTCCGTCAGGACATTTGAATGACACTAAACAGGGTGCTGGTGCTTTGATCATTTGGGTTCTGATCCAATTTGTTGTCTCTCTCATTCCAGATCATTGGCAGAACACAGACGTGCACCTATATCCAGGAACATTCTGTAGTGGACCCCGTTGAAAAGACATTCGAGCTTCAATCTTCAAATGTGAGTTCTGAAACTTTTTATGATTTCAGCATAATGTTGTATATAATAATGGTGGACATTGAGACATACACTGAGTGTAGTAAACATTAAGAACACCTGCTCTTTCCATGACAYAGACTGACCAGGTAAATCCAGGTGAAAGCTATGATCCCTTATTGATGTCACTTGTTAAATCCATTTCAATCTGTGTAGATGAAGGGGAGGAGACAGGTTAAATAATGATTTTTAAACCTTGAGACAATTGAGACATGGATTGTGTATGTGTGCCATTCAGATAGTGAATGGGCAAGACAAAATATTTAAGTGTCTTTGAACGGGTATGGTAGTAGGTGCCAGGCGCACCGGTTTGTGTCAAGAACTGCAACGCTGCTGGGTTTTTCCACACTCAACAGTTTCCCATGTGTATCAAGAATAGTCCACCACCCAAAGGACATCCTTTGGGGGGGGTGCAACTCAGTATTACCAAGGTGTTTTTAAAGTTTTGTACACTCAGTGTATATCTGTTTCGTAGGTGGCATGTTGTAGACCTATAGCCTGGCTGTTGCATTAGAGTTTGTTACAAGACCAGACCTGTAACCATTTACAAAACATGCTGTGTTGAAGAACCTGAAACTCTGGAAGCTGTCCTGGTCTCATTTCCAATAGCAGATGAGTATGTCTGAGAACTGAGGAACCCTGAATGCAATGAGTCAAATGGTGTAATATTTATGGAAGGTCGACCTTGTTCTATACTGAACAAAAATATAAGCGCAACATGCAACAATTTCTATGATTTTACTGAGTTACAGTTCATATAAGGAAATTAGTCAATTGAAATAAATTCATTAGGCCCTAATCTATGGATTTCACATAACTGGGCAGGGGAGGCAGGCCCAGCCACTGGGGAGGCAGGCCCAGCCACTGGGGAGGCAGGCCCAGCCACTGGGGAGGCAGGCCCGCCCACTGGGGAGGCAGGCCCAACCAATCAGAAACAGTTTCCCACCAAAGGGCTTTATTACAGACAGAAATTCTGTTCTGACGATCCCGCAGGTGAAGAAGACCGTTTCGGAGGTCCTTGGCTGGCGTGGTTACACGTGGTCTGCAGTTCTGAGGCCAGTTGGACGTACTGCCAAATTCTCTAAAACAAGGTTGGAGGCGGTTTATGGTAGAGAAATTAACATTAAATTMTCTGGCAACAGCTCTGGTGGACATTCCTGCAGTCAGCATGACAATTGCAYGCTCCCTCAAAACATCTGTGGCATTGTGTTGTGTGACAAAACTGCACATTTTAGTGCCCTTTTATTATCCGAGCACAGGGTGCACCTGTGTAATGATCATGCTGTTTAATCAGCTTCTTGATATGCCACATCTGTCAAGTTGATGGATTATCTTGGCAAAGAAGAAATGCTCTCTAACAGGGAGGTAAACAAATTTGTGCACTAAAATAAGAGCGATAAGGTTTGTGCGTATGGAACATTTCTGGGATATTTTATTTCAGCTCATGAAACATGGGACCAACACTTTACATGTTGCTTTTATAGTTTTTTTTTCAGTATAGTTCACAGTAATTTAGAGTGAATGTGTATATTACATTAAACCCCGAACATGTCTAATGCTGTCTGCCTCTATGATTCTCTCTCTCTCTCTCTCTCTGCAGATCACATTCACTAACCTGGTATCAGTGGATGAGAAGCTTACATACAGACCACATCCTGATGACGCAGAGAAGTAAGTACAGTTAAACCAAGTAAGACTTTGTGCCGTGCTTACAGTGTATCAGGGGCTACTTGAAATGGGAGATCTCCAATGTGACTTCCCTGGTTAAATTAAGGATAAATGCATTACATKAATATATATATATATTTTTTAGACAAATTCTCCACTCTTGTCTGTGCAGGACGATATTGACTCAAGAAGCTCTCATCTCAGTCAAAGGGGTTAGTCTGAGTAGCTACCTGGAGGGAGTTATGGCTAGCACCATCTCTGCAAACGCAGGCAAGGTACGTGATCTCTGTCTTCACCTCACCTACTCAGGTGGCTGGTTAGAGAAACACTTATGTTTTCATGTAGTTTGAAAAAAACTCATCATGTCCATGATAGCTTGGTCTCAGATCTCTTCGTGCTGTATAACCTACACCTATGCTCATGTTTGGCATGACAACTTCCATTACAACATAACCAGATCCGGGACCAGGCTATGTCCTTTTGAAATCTGAGATCATTTATATTGTTTAAAAAAAAAAAAAATACTTCTAATTTGTCTCCTCTTCCTCCATCAGGGTCGTGAGGCGATGGAGTGGGTGATCAGGAAGCTAAATGCAGAGATCGAGGAGCTGGCAGCCGCCGCCCGCGGCACCATAAGGACCCCCATGGCTGCTGCTATGACTTCAGAGAAATGATACCTCTACGTTCCCAGCTTCCAGCCTGGGGACATTATTCTTCTCCTGCGTCAGAACAGACTCCACCTCCCTTTTAGACTGCTCTGATTCTCATCAACTGGTCTGAAGTCTAAGCCAGCCAGGAATCAGATCTACAAGTTTGATTACAATTCAAGTACTGTATTTATTGTTGTTATTTAAGTACTAACTGAAATGAAGGGAACAACGGTAATCCTAATATATATATTTTAAAACATTTTATAGGCGAGGACCATATCAAATGCCGTGTCTGTTGGAGTAGAATCTAAATATGCTCTGTGCCCAAGTTTGAGACTAGAGCAGGTCATGTTATCAGCATGCACTAGCACTAAGTAATAGCTTCGGGGACAGTGTCAAATATAGAGGACGGTTCAGCGAGTAACAACTTGGTTCTGTACTGATCTTGTTGGACTGTGCTAGCCTGGTGCCAGAGTTGGCAAGAGAGCACAAACAGATCTGGGACCAGGCTAAGACCACATCAGAGGTAATTGACTAACTCCTGGGGATGCAATCACCTGTCCCTTTAACAGACCGAACAAGAACAGTTTCAACATGCTGCATTTGATACCGTTTTCCCTGCGGAAAGCTGCACCTAAATTAAGAATGGTAAGGTGTGGTTGGGGTTTTTCATACTTGACATTGACACATATTTATTGAGTGAAATCACTGACAAGGCGGAGTCAAATGTGACTGGAAAGAATTAACAGATAAGAAACGTATGGTTGCATGGGTCCTCACTGAATGTTACTAATGGATTGTTCTTCGATGCCTCAGAAGTCTGAGGCTGCCAGCACAAAATGTCTGTTCTCGGAGTGTAATGACCCCAACAATGAATGCATTTTCTAACGCACATACTGTACAGAAGAGAGGGGTCGTGCTCCGGGCCCTCCAGTAATGTTCTGCATTCTCTCCCAAGAGTCAAACTAAGTATTTAAATAATATAAAATCACTGTTTTGGTTAAATGTTCTGTACTGCTATAGCCTCCAGTATGTTATGGAAATGTCTGCTATGTTTGACGTATGGAGAGAATATATTATTTATTTTATATATATATATATAAAGAGAGATTACTGTGTTTTTAATTTGGTTGTAAACAGTGGTACTTGTTGTCTGTGGTACTTACTGCCTGGGATGTACAGTATATWTTGTAGATCATAACAACGCTGAGGAGATCAAATGCCTCTGCTACCAACTGTCTAAGGGCCGGTTTCCCGTACACAGATCAAGCTTAGCACTGGACTATTGCTATGGTGTTTAAAATCCAGGACTAGGTGTAATCTGTGCAAACCGGACCTGAATGTTATGTCTTGGGTCTATGGTGAAAACTTGTGTTGTCGAGGGCGATACGGCAAGGAAAGAAAGATGCTACAGTCAGTAGGTGTGATGTATGCATTCCAAAAACCATGCCGGTTTGCATTCTCAATACAAATGTGTTATGTTGCCAGTCAGTTCTAATATGCTTTAAAGTGGTAATGTCAAATATTCTAGGTTTGWTATTTGTCAATGAATGTTCTGTTCTGACATGACCTGATGTTAGAACAAAGGGACATGTTGCTCGTTCTAACCTTCAGACATATTATGTGTAAGGAGTCATTTATGGGTGTTTTTTATTTTATTTTACCCATAGTTAGAATAAAATATCTTAACTCTACACCTACACAATACAACTTAGTTGATGCTGAAGTCATAATGGATTAAAATGCTTCTGTAAACTCCAAGTTCCAAATGGTCAAACAGAAATGTAGACCAGGCATGTTGGTTTACATGAAAAAAATAAAGTCCTCTGAAATATGTTTGCTTTTACATTGTTGTTTGAGCTCAGATAAGCAATTTAAATGTCTGATTGTAGCTACATACATTTATTGCTCTACTTTGACAAAGATTTGTGGACTAGGGTTTTATGGCAAAGCTGTCTGCACTTTTCCTAGACCTGTGTATTTTGAGCAGCCAATATGCCTGCATTTTTATTCTTAGGGGGGAAAAGAGGTTGAGATGGCGGCAGAAGATGCCCTACCACAGCTCTAGGATCAGATTACCCAACGCCCAAATCCTAACCTTGAGTTAATTGATGTACTTTTCCTTTCCAAGGCTGCAAACCGCCAAGTCTAAGGGTAGAGCTCGAAAATTCAAGCCCCTTGGGTGCTGCCATAGTTACATTAGAAGTGCCCATCCAAGAAGGCTCAAGGTCATTGGCCACAGATAAAATGACATCAAATCACGTTATATCTACAGTAGCTTTGATTGGACTGATCATGTCAACATCATACTTTCAAAATCTTAGCCAACAATCATCATGAATCAAGGTGACATTCTACTGGCAAATCCTTTTTAATCCTTGTGATATGAAGAGAAATTATAGATAAAATGTATCGGTGCTCATCGGGCCATTGGACATGAACATTACACAAGTTGGAAATCGCAAATTCAACAATGAGTGGTTTGGAAGGAATCCGTGGCTAACTGCAAGCATTGCAAAACAATCATTAGCCTGCTATTCAGTGGAGTGGCTTTGTGGTCTCAAGTCTTTGATTAAGGGTCTCTTCCTAGTTTATAATGATGAACAGTCAACATTGGCCATGCTGTCAATGAAGCATGATTTGTGCCAAGCTCAAAACAACTTAAGTCTGATTTTGCAGATCCGAGTTTAGTGAGTTCAAGACTGGGAACTTGGGGGAAAACGAGCTATGACTGGGAAAATATGTTTTGAAAGTTCATCCAACTCGGAATTGTAAATCGGGAACACGGGCCTCTTTCTAGAGCTACGACCTGAAGATCACTGATGTCATGATTCAAGCTTTTTTTCCCGAGTTCCCAGTTGTCTTGAAAGCACCATAAATCCAGAGAATGCCAGACTTTGATGAAAGTTTTATGACAAAATTTGCCCATGAAGGACCGCCGCGCCACCTTCCTGTTCAAGTGAATACAGTACATGATGGTGAGTCCAGAAATGTATTGTATGCTGCTGCATAAATGATGTAATATGCCAGGGAGATATTTATACTGTAGCTAATAAAGTAACACTATGTTGTGTAGTAAGCTGTTACCAGCCCATGTGCCTCACCCTAATAATTTGGTCTATTTTCACCTCTTAATTTCACCTACTGTTCTGACTTGGTGGTGCACATGTGGCCTGTAACCTGTTTTAGAGAAATGTAAAAAACACATTTTGTAAGAGCTTTCATTGTCTTTTTATATGCCCCCTTCATTTATCCTACGGTTCTGACTTGGTGTACAGGGAGAACACTGTAAGTACAGCCCATGTTCTGAATTCTGTAGCTGTACATTTCAAAAGTGCTGAACAAATAGGTATATTGACTAGATCTGTCCTAGCTCGCTCATTAATGTCTTAATTGAAATGACTGATTGCCTCTTATCCGCTTGTCATCCCCTTATGCCATAGTTAGTACATCTCAATTGTCAGTAGAAACCACATTTGTCAGCCATATGTTTTTTTTAAGGCAGTAAATCAGGCTGAATGAACTGTTTTGCTGCCAGACAAGGCTCCTCTGATAGCCAGGTGTAGCAGGGTTAAGGTGTTGGGACTCTGCTGTTGGGACATCTTTATGTAGGCCCTAACAGTTTGTGTGCACCGTTATAGTGCAATTAATGTATTGTTTAGTGTTGTGTAGTGGCTATGCTGGCATGCATCCCATATTATTTTTTGCAAATAACCGGTTTATCAGCTTAGAGTGCGGCGCATCATCCCATGGTATCCGTGAAGGCTACGCACATCAGAAATATCAATGAAATATTATAGTTCCTACACATCACTTTCTATATTCCCAAAAAATAGTCATTTTATAGGCTGTGTTGCTTACCATGTTGTTGTCATGTTGTGTTGCTACCATACTGTGTTGTCGCGTGTTGCTGCCTTGCTATGTTGTTGTATTAGGTCTCTTTTTATGTAATGTAGTTGGAGTCGTACGACTCCAACCACAGGAGTCGAAGTCGACTCCAAAAATCCTGGAGTCGTGCACAACTAGTGGTAACAAGTGGAAATCCATCTAATTATTGCCATTGCCACTGAAATTCCCAGATTGCATTTCGAGTACCACGTTATGACCAAACCTGTGTTAGCCAATGGTTATTTGGAAGAGGGTCGCCCGTCTACCAATCACAGGCCGTAGCGTTTTTAAAGGCATTTAAAAGAGGGATGTTTGAAATTAAACAAGACGCAGTTAGCGAGTCAGTGTGTGATTGACTAGAGTGCAATGTGCATTTTAGTTACACGCTAGTTATCCAGATGAAATATTAATATAGCTACTAAACTCGTGGGCTGATAGCAAATATCGAAATACTATCGAGCTAACGTTTGCGAAACGAGGTTTCTTTCGCTTGGAATCGAAATATCTGGTTTGGCTGACTTGCTAGCTAACGTTAACGAGTTGGCTAACCCGTGCATCAGTTTGCAGAACTGAGAGTCGGCTTGCTAGATTGGGGTTTGGTGTCCAATATTCATCAATACACGACGTGAGAGAAGTCACTGCTGGTTTTTGAACCGTCGTAGCTAAGATTTCGGTAAGTTTAGACCCCATAATCAAGTATGAAATATGGATGTTAACGTTAGGCATACTGAAGCTAGCTAGCTAACGTTAGCTATCAATGTTAGCTAGCTTGCTACTTTTCTTTTGGCTAAATGCGCTAACCACATTTAAATATTTCTACAGAATATGGATGCTGCTAGACTCAAGTTGGCAAAGGACTCGAAGCATCAAAGGCCTGTGTCTGAACACAAGGTCAGTTCCTCATTCTAGTTAACACTGTTCCAACTTTTTGTCATGGAAATACACAGGATGTAACGTTAGCTAGCTATGAAGACAATCCTAACCCCGTTGTTCGTATCACATGATTCAACTAACTAATAATGGTCAGTGTTGGGTAAGCTACCTTTTGAAAATAACTAGCTACAATTTACCAAGAAAGTACCAATTAACTAATTCCAGTGAAGTAAGATGTTACTGTAATCTGAAGTGTCATAGACTACAAATTGAAGTAACAGGTCACTTTGGACTCATATTTTAAGTGTAATTTGACCTATTAAACTAAATGTTTCAAGTGAGAATTAGGCAGGTTTGACGAAATATGAAGGTGATTATTGGCAAATGCAGTTTTTTTTGTTGCCTTGAAGTAGTGTAGATCCAGTAAGCAACACTGCTATATGCAAAGTATTTAGCGTAGGTAGGTACGTGTACCAGTAAAGGGGGTTACATAGTCAATTGTACGACTGAAATGGGTCTTCTGCATTTAACCCAACCTCTCTGAATTGGAGCCAATCAAAGTTTAGACATTTCTGATTTATACAGCCCAAATTTGAAAGAAATAACTTAATCTCATGTGAAGTTACTACTTTACTTACAACCTTATGTTTGGTAAAATGAGTACTCAGGGCTGGGCTGAAAGGATACCGACTGTACTGTTAAAGCCTGTGGGTGTTCCAAAAAGCCCACGTCCATAAATACATTTAAATGTCCAAATGTTGTAGACAAATTTCTTATCCAAGATTAACTTCTAAAATGATTAAATTACTGTTCGTTGTGTGAAGTTACTAATAACATGGGTGTCTAATTTTATCCATAGACTTGATTAGTTGATTCTGGTGTTACTGCTTGGTTTGTTTGTAACCCTGCACCCTCACTATCCCTCTGTGGCTAAGACACCATGCACAAATTATTTTTGAATGCGGGTTCACACTTGCAATACTGTTAATTAGTAAATTGTTTCTTAATCCTGTTGTATTGCAAAGGTAGTTGGACCAAAAAACAGAATSACCTGGATGAATGAAGGACAATGTCCTAACCACATGAGTAGTCCAATAGTCAACTTGTCCCTCGATTCCAATTTGTCATCTACTTGTAGGTGTTCTATCCCTGAAATCCTCCAACCGTAATCTTAAAGGCATAACTGTAGCTTGAGTATCTTTCTTAAATTAAATCTGAAGAAAATGCATGACTACTTAGCTTCATTGCATATTAGTGATGTCAACACATGATCCCAATGTGTTTCAATGCAAACTGGGCTTAATGGAAGCATACTGGGCAACAATGGATTTATAGAAGAAAAGGTACAAATCTGTGGTTATGCCCCTGAGCAAGGCAGTTAAGCAACATCAGCACCCAGGGAACAGTGGGTTAAGGCAGACCCCTGCACCTCAGAGGGGTTGTGTTAATGTGGAAGAAACATTTAAAGTGTTCACCATATGCCACTGGTTATGGCTCATTAAAAAGATTCTCTGGTACTTTTGTATATTTTGTTGCAACTAGTTCTGAAAGTGGTGCTCATGAGGAGTGACACAATTTCACCTGGTTAATATTGCCTGCTAACCTGGATTTCTTTTAGCTAAATATGCAGGTTTAAAAATATACTAATGTGTATTGATCATAAGAAAGGCCTTGATGTTTATGGTTAGGTACACGTTAGAGCAACGACAGTCCTTTTTCACAAATGCGCACTGCATCGATTATATGCAACGCAGGACATGCTAGATAAACTAGTAATATCATYAACCATGTGTAGTTATAACTAGTGATTATGATTGATTGTTTATTATAATCTGTTTAATGCTAGCTAGCAACTTACCGTGGCTTCTTACTGCATTCGCGTAACAGGCGGGCTCCTCGTGAGGCAGGTGGTTAGAGCGTTGGACTTGTTAACCGTAAGGTTGCAAGATTGAATCCCTGAGCTGACAAGGTAAAAATCTGTCATTCTGCCCCTGAACAAGGCAGTTAACCCACCGTTCCTAGGCTGTCATTGAAAATAAGAATGTGTTCTCAACTGACTTGCCGAGTTAAATAAATAATAAATCCGCGTCCAAAATTACTTATTTATGAAAATTTGAAAACTGCTATTTCGATAAATCGGTCGGCTTCTAATAGATATATCTTTGACATTAGCCACTAGTAGGAATTTACACAACTGTTTAACAACTATGGATTGAACCACATGAAATGGTTGAAATATTAAATGGTAGTTAAAAAATAAAATAATAATAATAATACTAAGATTGAAGGGGGCTGTAGGGTAAGTATACTCTTATCTACTATAAACACTACCTAGAGTTGAAGTTAGTTCAAATAACACCATGTTAATGATGTTAGTGGCAGGTAGCCTAGTGGTTAGAGCGTTGGACTAGTAAAGGAAAGGTTGCAAGATCGAGTCACCGAGCTGACAAAGTAAAAATCTGTGGTTCTGCCCCTGAACAAGGCAGTTAACCCACTGTTCCTAGGCGGTCATTGTAAAAAATAATTTGTTCTTAACTTCTCTGGGATATGTGGGATGCTGATGTCCCACTTGGCCAAAAGCCAGTAAAAATGCAGAGAGCCAAATATATTACTATCAAACTTTCATTAAATCACACATGAAAGATACCAAATTAAAGCTACACTTTGTTTTGAATCCAGCCAACATGTCTGATTTCAAAAAGGATTTACCGCGAAAGCACACCAAACGATTGTTAGGTCAGTACTAGAGGTCGACCGATTAATCGGAATGGCCGATTTCAAGTTTTCATAATAGTAAATCGGTATTTTTGGGCTTTTATTTTTTTTACACCTTTATTTAACTTGGCAAGTCAGTTAACACATTCTTATTTTCAATGACAGCCTAGGAACGAGGCAGAACGACMGATTTTTATCTTGCAACCTTACAGTTAACTAGTCCAATGCTCTAACACCTGATTACATTGCACTCCATGAGGAGCCTGCCTGTTAGCGAATGCAGTAAGTTGCTAGCTAGCATTAAACTTATCTTATAAAAAAACAATCAATCAATGACTGTCATTGCTCCAATGTGTACTTAACCATAAACATCAATGCCTTTCTTAAAATCAATACACAAGTATATATTTTTAAACCTGCATATTTAGCTAAAAGAAATCCAGGTTAGCAGGCAATATTAACCAGGTGAAATTGTGTCATTTCTCTTGCGTTCATTGCACGCAGAGTCAGGGTATATGCAACAGTTTGGGCCGCCTGGCTCTGAACTAATTTGTCCGAATTTTACGTAATTATGACAACATTGAAGGTTGTGCAATGTAACAGTAATATTTAGACTCATGGATGCCACCCGTTAGATAAAATACGGAACGGAATAAACGTTTTTGTTCGAGGTGATAGTTTCCGGATTAGTCAAATGTATATGGTTTAGAGAAATAGTCGACACGTTATAATTCCTGTATTAGCTTGCTGCTGAATTTGAAAGGTGTTCCTTTGTTATTTTACCGTTCATGTCTTCCATAGAGAATGTCTTGACCTACTTCAAATGAGGTCTGTTTCGTGCAGGCTTAAACCGCCTCGACGTTTTGATACCCGTGTAAATCTCACTAGGATAAGGTAACGTTTGTCAACATATCTTCATAAATCCGCTCTACAAAAAAATGTATCTTCGCTTATATTTAGCGAATATTGATCAGTTACCTTGTCCTATGGATATCTACACCGGTGATGTAAACCTACACGAAACACAGACCTTATTTTAAGTGAATCTAAAAATATTTTATGGAATAAGTGAAGGAACCGCTTTTCAGTTTTTGATAGGTGTCATGGGAATTATGGCTCGCACTTTGGTTGTCAATTCTTACCATGCCCATTATTAAAATCGCATTTCCTGCATATAGAAATGACAGTTKTTGTTTTCAACATTCATCACAGGTAACTTAAACTCTCTTTTTATTCAAACAGTTGAGAGTATTTGTCTCCTAAGCAGACTCTTCAGTATCATTGTCACTTCAGAGCTGTGTGTGTATTATATATATATATATATATTTTTTTTTTAATAAATCGGCCAATTAATCGATCAGCTTTTTTTGTCCTCCAATAATCGGCATCGGCATTGAAAAATCATAATCGGTCGACCTCTAGTCAGTACATAGCCACAGAAACACTGCCATTTTCCCAGTAAAAGATAGTAGTCACCAAAGCAGAAATTTAGATAAAATTAATCACTAACCTTTGATTATCTTCAGCAGTTGACACTCATAGAACATCAAGTTACACAATACATGTATGTTTTGTTCGATTATGTGCATATTTATATCCAAGAATCTCAGTTTACATTGGTGCCATGTTCAGAAATGCCTCAAAAATATCCGGAGAAATTGGAGTGCCACATCAAATAACAGAAATACTCATCATAAACTTTGAAAGATACATGTTTTACATAGAATTAAAGATACACTTGTTCTTAATGCAACCGCTGTCAGATTTCAAAAGCTTTACGGAAAAAGCAAACCATGCAATAATCTGAGACGGCGCTCAGATAGAAACAAAATTTCTCCGCCATGTTGGAGTCAACAGAAATACGAAATTACGTCATAAATATTCCCTTACCTTTGATCATCAGAATGCACTCCGGGAATCCAAATTCCACATTGTTTTGTTTGATAATGTTCATTATTTCTGGCCAAGTAGCTACTATTGTTAGCACGTATAGTACACATATCCAAATGCTCGCGCAGATCCAGTCGGACAAACTTCAAAAAGTTTTATTACAGGTCGAATAAAATTGTCAAATTAAGTAGAGAATCAATCTTTAGGATGTTATCATAAATATTCAATAGCGTTCCAACCGGAGAATTCCTTTGTCTATAGAAGTAATGGAACGCAAGTTGATATCATGTGGAATGTGCGTGACCAGGAACTGGCTCTCTGCCAGACCGCTGACTAAACCAGCTTCCATCCGGCCCCACATCACAGTAGAAGCTTCATTCAACGTTCTACAGACTGTTGAAATCTAGTGAAAGCTGTAGGAAGTGCAAACAGATCCATATCCCACTGGGATTTCAATAGGCGATGGGTTAAATCGACCAGCCTCAGAATTCTCACTTCCTGTTTGGGTTTTCTCAGGTTTTTGCCTGCCATATGAGTTCTGTTATCCAATAGTAATAATAATATGCATATATTAGCATCTGGGACAGAGTAGGAGGCAGTTCACTTTGGGCACGCTATTYGTCTAAAGTGAAAATGCTGCCCCCTATCCTAGAGAAGTTAACTGACTTGCCTAGTTAAATAAAGTAAATATGCAACATGTAGTTGAAATGCATTTAGTTCACTACTCAGTTCAACTTGCTACGTGCTGTGGATGGCCTTGTATAAAAGCCTGCATGTCTTGTGGGACTCAATGGCCAGGCTACATTAACACTGCTGTAACTAAAGAAACAGGAAACTGTCATCCTCCTAAATAGGACGAGTCATGGCTTGACCCAAACCGTTGACTGCAATATCTAGCATGCAACTAACTACTTTTTGGTTGCATAAAGCAGTGTGCTGATATCGTTCTGTGTCTTGTCTTAATAGTACTCGTGACTTCCCTCCCCATATGTTTAGCTTACAAGTGATGGGCCGAAGCGTGTTCCCGTGTCCCAGTCGTCCAGTGGTCACAAACCTGTGGCCTACGCCACACCAGCCCAGCGCATTCTAGGGCCGTCAAATGGGCCGCAGCGTATCCAGCGATCCATGACCCAGAAGCCGGAGACCACAGTCCCACACACCAAGACCACACAACAGCAAGCTGGTTATCAGAATGTGAATCCTGTTCAACCCCAGCCTAAATCGCAGTCTCAAATACAGAGCCTCAAATCTGTTAAAGGGCCACCTCAAACCCAGACCCCCAAACCTGTCCAGACCCCCAGCCAGTCAAAGGTTCCGACCCTGAGCCAGCCAAAGACCCACACCAATGCTTCAACTCCTGCAAGTTCTGAGCCAGCCAGAGCCACTGAACAACCCAASCAGGAAAAGCCACAAAGTAAGACCCAAAACGTTTTGTAATGGTCAGATTGGATGGTTGGTAATTCCTTGGTCCACTCTTACAATTGTTTTGTTTGTTCAGATAAACCTACCAAGAGTGAATCCTCAACTGCTTCTTCAAAGTAAGTGCAGGTGGTTGACTGAACGTTGAATCTGGCCTCATCAGACCAGATGCTGTGATTCTGTTCCAATGTCACTGCCGTAGAATGGTTACAATACACTTCTGCCTCGTTACTGTGACGGTAATGGTTTCTATGGTGTAACTGACTTGGCTGATCTTCCTATTGTAGGAAACGCTGGGCCCTGGAGAACTTTGACATCGGTCGTCCCTTAGGGAAGGGTAAGTTTGGCAACGTGTACCTGGCCAGGGAGCGCCAGACCATGTTCATCCTGGCCCTCAAGGTGCTCTTCAAGAAGCAGCTGGAGAAGGCCGGGGTGGAGCACCAGCTACGGCGGGAAGTGGAGATCCAGTCACACCTCAGGTGGGTGCTGATCATGCCGTCCTAGCTGACATTCAGATGGACTGACTGGTGGTTGTCACGTCTGTTTAGTGCTTTAGTCAACTTCTGTTGGGGCATAACAAGGAACAGTCAAATTAATAACGCTCTTCAACAATTGAGTTGTACAGTAATCAGTCCTACAGACACGACAAAGCACTGAGTGGTTGGCTAGTAGGATCAAATATTTTCTGTCTACCAGGCTAGTCCTAGTATCATCCCTGTGGATGAGTAACACATCAGCCTTAATGTTAAATATGACATTAATGCACTGATTTTAATTCAGCTTTTCTCTCACAGGCACCCCAATATYCTGCGTCTTTATGGTTACTTTCATGACACGGCTCGTGTTTACCTCATCCTGGAGTTTGCTCCTAAAGGGGAACTGTACAGTGAACTGCAACGATGCGGAAGCTTTGATGAACAAAGGAGTGCCACAGTAAGAGGAATTTGTGTACTTATTTTTTTTACTTTGAGAGTAGTTTAACATGGCCCGTGACTATAGATTGTGGAATTATTTGAAGTGTGGCCTGCGATAGGCATAACGGCAACCACAAACATGGCACCAGTAATGCCATAACTGAACTATGACCGTTGAACGGTTTAGGCTAGACATGGGCAGTTTCCTGCACAATCATGATTCTGCCGTTAAGATCTGCATCCACAGCTGTTCTGTTTGTCTGTAGAACACTCAAGGACTGAGTTGCAGCGATCTAAATATGAAGATGGACTTAAGTCTCTGCTTTCCTGAGCATTCCACTACCTTGACACTAATCACTTCAAAGCCTACAATCATTTGAGTTCAAATTAGTCAGGACTGGATTTGCCAGGTCTTTGTAGTCCTAAATGCCCTTAAAATAATTTTCAGATTATCAATAAGTTATATGAAACCTCTTAAATCACGTGCTGAGGCTGCCGTTCCACCTCGGCCTAAATTGAAACCATTCTGTTTCTCCAGTACATCATGGAGCTGGCGGATGCCCTGAACTACTGCCACTCTAAGAAAGTCATCCACCGGGACATCAAGCCTGAGAACCTGCTGCTGGGGGCCAACGGGGAGCTGAAGATAGCAGACTTTGGCTGGTCGGTGCATACACCCTCCTCAAGGTAACCCCTCCATCCATCACCTTTGTTGGAAGTTTATTCGCAACTTGAGATTGATGTGAAATGAGTTTGCTTTCTGCAGCCGGAAGCATTGTCATGTGGAATAGGGAAGTTGTTACTTTTCCATCTGCTACATTCCTGATGTTTCACCTCACTGAATATACCCTTGATGCTCTTCCACCCTCTGTCCAGGAGGTCGACTCTGTGTGGGACTCTGGACTACCTGCCTCCAGAGATGATTGAGGGCAGAACCCATGATGAGAAGGTGGATCTGTGGAGCCTGGGGGTGCTCTGCTATGAGTTCCTTGTGGGACGCCCTCCATTTGAGACAAAGAACAATGAGGACACCTATCGCAAGATCTCACGGGTCAGAACTGACTAAAGTTATTTTATGTGGAGCTGTTGCTTTACAATTGGGATAGAAAATAATATTTAACAGCAGCAAGACACGTTGATTCAGCTTTGCGCCTATTGGTTTACGTTTAGATCAAATTGTATTTGTCACATKCTTTGTAAACCGGTGTAGACTTATGGTGAAATGCATACTTTAAACCAAGCTTAGATAACTTCATCTGGTGCTCTGTTGGTAAGAGCTTAGAGCTGGCTGTGAATTGGTCTCTTATTTAGCTGTTTGGTATTGGTTGACAGGAAAGTCCATTTATTAATGCCTTCACTATAGATTCAACTTGAATGTTCTTTCACCCAGTTTAAAACGCGCTGCTGACAACGCCACGGTAGTGTTTATTTCCTGAATAGATCATGTAGACCATGTATTGGTAGATGTTTAGGATTAAACTGAACAGGTTTATGTTATATACCTGGAACACAACTCTGAATCCACCTCTCCTTCTTGCAGGTGGAGTTCACTTACCCGGTTCACGTTAGCGCCGGCAGCAGAGACCTAATAGACAAACTGCTGAAGCACAACCCCCTCCACAGGCTCCCTATCCAGGGTGTCCTGACCCATCCCTGGGTGGTGGAGAAATCTACCAAGACGCCCACTGCCATGTCTCACAGCCCAGAGCAAAACAAATGAGAACCGTTGCATGGTGTTTATGAAATCCTGGTTGGAAGTTTCCCACCACCTACACAGTACTGTGGTCACGGTCGTGTTCATTAAGGCGTGTAACAAAAGTCATCATTCTTGGACTGCTTCAGTCTTTAGTTTGCTGTCTAATGAACATGACACATGCTTGACTATACTAAAACTTGACCTCACTGCTCTGGATAACTTGGCTTTCTTCTTCTCTATGAATGTGTCATCTGGTGTATTGATGCCCTTCTGTGATTTCTGCTGCCTTTTCTATGGCATTTTATCTTTGTAAATATCTTACTGTTTTGTTAGTAAAATTATGAGAATTTTGTGGTATTCACTGTCATTACTTGAATAAATGTTGGCTTGACATGTTGCRGTGTTCATGAGGGATAGGAGGTTACAATGCCAAACTTGCAATGGTGCATCATTCAAATCTGCTTTATTTTTTACTTTGAGGTAGCCTAATATATCTAATGCACAGTTTATATGGACAACTACAGTACATTTAAGTTTACTTTGTTCAAATCATTCAGTAGCCAGAACCCTTTTCACTGGTAATGGCAACGCCCTTGTTTTCCACTAGATGGCGTACCACTCATTCTAATGAAGCAGCCTTATCCACATTTTGACTGATCCGGAGAAATAAAGAATTTGCTCTAACTTTACATTTTCTTGTGACTACTTGGTCTGTACGTTACATTCACTTAATTCCAATATCATTTGAATATACTATGGAACGCAAACCTCTGTTTAATCTCAAAGGCGTGATTCCATAGTTGGCTATATTCTAATTATAGCTCGATGGTAAGCGACGCAATTAATCATTCCCTGTGCCTCGTCGCTGTACTATACCTCTACGTTCAGGTGTCAGTGTCGTTAAAATGGCTGCTCATTCAGCACTTGCGTTTTTAACACTCCAGTTGGTGGAGCGTTTKCGTCACGAATTTAGTTTGTCATTGGTCCGATATTCCATCAGTTATGCCGTTAATGAATTTTGCTTTCCTTGTACCTGGGGACGATCAACCATACCGYCACTGATGTGATTTTGAGAAGGCAACTAAGCGAAGTCTAAATGTAACCGAATTGCTGTAATATCTGTGAATATAATATCGACTCAGCTCAAATACTTTCATATTAGTGTGTGTACACCCCTTCAAATTTGTGGAATCAGCTATGTTGGCTACACCCATCGCTGACCATGTATTTTTTTAATTTAACCTTTAACTAGACAAGTCGGTTAATGAATAAATAATTTTCAATGACGGCCTAGGAACAGTGGGTTAACTGCCTTGTTCAGGGGAAGAACATGTTTTACCTTGTCAGCTCAGGGTTTCGATCTTGCAACCTTTTGGTTACTAGTCCAGCGCTCTAACCACTAGGCTACCCTGCCGCCCCAAAGTCAAGCACACAGTCATGCAATCTCCATTGACAAACATTGGCAGTAGAATGGCCTTGCAGAAGAGTTGTGACTTTCAACATGGCACCATCATTGGATGCCACCTTTCCAACAAGTCAGTTGGTCAGATTTCTGCTCAGCTAGCGCTGCCCCGGTCAACTAAGTGCTGTTAATGTGAAGTGGAAACCTCTAGACGCAACAAAGGCTCAGCCATGAAGTGGTAGGCCACACAAGCTCACAAAATGGGACCGCTGAGTGCTATAGTGTGTAAAAATTGTCTGTCCTCGGTTGCAACACTCCTGAGTTTCAAACTGCCTCTGGAAGCAACATCACAAGAACTGTTTGTCGGGAGCTTCATGGGATGGGTTTCCATGGCTGAGGAGCCACACACAAGCCAAAGATCACAATGCCAAGTGTCAGGGGTGTAAAGCTCGCTGCCATTGGACTCTGGAGTGCTGGAAACGCGTTCTGAGTGAYGAATCACGCTTCACCGTCTGATGGACGAATCTGGGTTTGACTGATGCCAGGAGAACYCTACCTGCCTGAATGCGTAGTGCCAACAAGTTTGGTGGATGAGGAWTAATGGTCTASGGCTGTGGATCAGGCCCCTTAGTTCCAGTGAAGAGAAATCTTAAGGCTACAGCACACAATGAGAACTAGACGATTCTGTGGCAACAGTTTGGGGAAGGCCCTTTCCCTGTTTCAGCATGCCAATGTCCCCAAGCACTAAGTGAGGTCCATATAGRAATGGTTAGTTGAGATTGGTGTGGAAGAACTTGACTGGCCTGTACATAGCCCTGACCTGAAGCCCATCTAACGCCTTTGGGATGAATTAGGACGCCGACTGCGAGCCAGGCCTAATCGCCCAACGTCAGTGCCCGACCTCACTAATGCTCTTGTGGCTGAATGGAGACAAGTCCCGGCAGCAATGTTCCAACATCTAGTGGAAAGCCTTCCCAGAAGAGTGGAGGGTGTTATAGCAGGAAAAGGGGAACAACTCCATAKTAATGCCCATGATATTAGAATGAGATGTTCGATGAGYAGGTGTCCACATACTTTTGGTCACGTAGTGTAGTCAGACAGCAACGCCTCTTTTCGTCTCATCTTTTCCATGTTCTAATCTCATCCTCTTTAGTAGCCTACTTTCAGCTGTGGAGCGTGCAGATTGGGCTGAGGTAGTCAGAGCTACTGTAAACCTCTGTCAATGCCCATGTATGCATTTACATCAACAGATTGTAAACCTTATGGAGATGGACTGTGCACGATGTGCAGGTCCTCCCAAATAGGCCTGCGGTCCAGATGCAAAAAAAAATTAACACGCAATCCACATGTTCGATGAACAGGCAGGCCTATCTGCTTGTGCCCCACAGCAAAAATCTGGCAAATAGCATACCGTCTGTTATAACTTCATTCCGCTAAATTTATACAAGCATGATGAACCAAAGTGGACTAGGCCTATAAACTGCACATAACCTTAAACTATTAACCTTTAGGCTACCGTTTTCTTTATTCTATATAGCGTTTTAGATRTACAGGGCTAGGCTATTCCAAGCAATAGCAAAAGCTACTGTCATTATAGACAATTACTGGCTRAAATGTACCATTAATCGAAGCAAACCGTAACAATTATGACACGTGACTTGTGCACCTGCATTCACTGTTGGCAGTGCTCACTTGGACCTCTCTCTCTCTCGCGCGCGCGCTTAAAAACAACACATATTTAATTAACTGAAACATTACCTTTTTGGTCTTGAATGTAATTACATACTTCCTGTAATTCAGAGTGGCTATTACACATGAATAACACTCATAAAATGTTAATCATTAAACAAAACCATGCATGTATTTTTTATTATTAATCGTATATATGAAAAAAAATCTCAAAGTATTCTTCAACATTTTTTTTACATATTTTATTCTATTTATAGAGAAAAAAATACATGTTTCTCACGGTTTTCGTTTTCATCACATAAAACCACACACATGTATACAATATCATTTCACTTATTTCTTTATTCTTTAATATTCATTTTCACGATATATGATAACGATTTATGAGATATAGGCTACATTCCATCTTTTTGAAACCACAATAACACTACACATACGGTTTGATAACATTTCCACATGACCCGTTGGATTGCACAGAATGAAAAATGTCTTTATGCACATGTTCTTCTTTGTATGATGTCTTCATATTTGTATGATTCAGACACTTGATTCCGGACCTCGAATTATTCAAATTAATATCGCATGAATAGTTTACAATTAAAATGCATAATGTGAAACAGGGGATAACTTCAAATTGAGAGTGACAGAATTCCATGTGGGTTGGCTGTTCTTACTGACGCGACAGTATTTTCCTCTGTCTAGGGCGAATATGGGTCAAATGACTGGAACTTGTGGTCCTAAAACGCCGTCCTCCGAACGCTAACGACATAGTTTTTTACTTCAAGGGCATTTGCCGGTTTATTTCTCACAATTTCGTGTGCGACAGGTAAGTGTAAGCCTAACGATATGTTGTAGGCTAATGGTTATTCATTCAAATATCCAAAACACGTCTTTCCTTATTCTGGTTATAACCGATTTCTTTTCCACCTTCCAATTCCAGAATGATTTTCTTATCTGTCTCAATATCATACATTCAATGCATAGTTAAAGTAGCTGTGTATGTAATTCGACCACTATAATCATACTGTTTCCATTATAGCGCTTGGAGAGAACAATTACTTCTCAATAAAGATATTTGGGATATTCCTAGTATTCAGTAACACATTATATGGGCATCATCCATGATATGTATAGGTGTAGGCCGTCATTGTAAATAACAGTTTGTTCTTAACTGGCTTGCCTTGTTAAATAAAGGTTAAATACATTTAAAAAATGTATTCTATTTATTCTGTCTTGGTGATATACTTTATTGCCATTATATTAGTTGTCATCATGATAGGTCCACATTACAATATTTGAAATATTGCAAATAATTTAGAAGAAGAAAATGGCATCATATCAAAACGCACAACTTCGTTTATACCATTTAGTCACATTATGCCGTTGAATCGTCAAAGTCCACAACCACACGCACTCCTATAATAAAAGCTCCGGGAAAGAACCAAGGGTTGGTTGGCACCCCTAAAGGTTCTATATAGCACCCTTTTGTGGGGTTCTTTGATCAGAACCCCCAGGGGTTCTTCTCCACTGAACCAAACGTCTTTCAATATAGAACCCTTGGGTTCCATATAGGGTTCTAGACCAACGTTGGTTCTATATAGAACCTTAAGTTGTGCCATACATGAAGCAAGCATAGAACCYTTTTTGGTTCTCTCCAGAAGCTTTTTTTCTAAGAATGTAAACTTGAATGTCAAATGAAATGGCTCTCCAGGTGGCACGTGACCTCCATAGAGACATGAAAAGACGCATTGCTCATTTAGCAATTTTGTTTAGGTCGRTTGAACTATTGTAAACCTTCACTCCACTGAAACATATGGATATTCATTTAGTCATATTTAGGCTATACATTACAAGTTGAATTGTCCATATCGTGTGTCATGTTTTGTGACTTTTGTGTCTCTCACTCTCCGCAAGCGCACGCGTGTGTGTCAATGCAAGGGTGTAATGAGCACGCGCAAATGTGTGCGTGCACTGCATTTTGTGCGCGCATTTATTTCGCATGAATTGTGTAAGCATGGGCTGACTGCGCTCAGTGGTGATTTCAGTTATTCACTTTAAGATGTATGTGCAGTAACATCTATATCCAGCAGACTGTGGCTTGGCTAATCTTCTACGCCATATTTATAAGCTTCTATGAGTCCTTCCATTGAGTGGATGAAACCGGAGATAGCGCATATGCCTCCTATTACAAATATAGCGACATCAAAGAATACGTGGTGCCATAGCAGCTTTCTCCATAGCAGCTTGAGGTGGAAGAGGCTGGGGAGCAGAAAGCACAGCCCTGCGCCCGTCAGGCTGCCGGTAAGACCCATGAGAAGGGCAAAATGCGGTACATAAATGGCCATGAGCAACGTGAACACCACAAGACTGCATCTGAGAGAGAGGCCCCACGCTTTCAGGCGTCCATCGCCCCCGTAGCAATTTGGGAACCACGTGCGTTCTTGTTCATTAAAAAATGATTTCTCCAAAACCTCGACTGCAGCGAAGAATGGCAATGGGTATGACAGTAAGGCTTTGGACACTAAGAATAGGTTTACGACAGCCCGGATGGTTGACGGCAGGTTGTCGGTGATGACCTCCTTGGTGGCATCCGCCCAAGTCAGGTAGGCCACGAGGGCGAACAGGCCTTTGAGGACACACGCGGCGATGTGGGTCCAGTTCATCATGCAGTGGAACTCGCTGGGCTTCTGCATGTTCCCCTCGAGCGACGGAAGGAAAATCTGAGAGGTGTAACTGAACACAATGATTCCAATAGAAATTGGGAACTTCTTTACATCGATGTAGAATTTGACTTTGTCCCAGGCCCAGTCACGCGCCCTGGAAAGGCAGTAGGCAATTACCAGGATGTTGATGACGAAGTGCGCGATAGTGCACAGCAAGCTGAATTTTGAGACGGATTTGAGGTTCTTGAGGAAGGCGCAGGGTAGCAGGGCGACGGTGGCCACTATGGCCCAGGACTTCTGAGAGATAGGAAGCGTGGGAAAGCTGTTGTACATCAGGTTACCGCTCACAACTACGTACAGGATACACGTCATTACCAGCTCAATGATCTGGGCTACATTCACGATATGACCACCTAAAGATGGAAACCTCGGCTGACAACACGCGTTGGCTATGTCCACGTATGTGTCCCTCACACGCACCAGTTGACCGTCTTCGTCCTCCTCATACAGGCAGGCGATGAGGATTTTCCCCGTGTAGCAACATACCACGGCGGCGAAAATAATGAGAAACAGTCCGAGGTAGCCCCCGTGGAGAATGGCGTATGGTAAACCCAGAACGAACATCCCCTGAAAACACAAAAATACACAATATGGAGATGGATTGGCCTATGGGAACAACGCATAACCAGTCCACAATATAGGAAATCCAATACAATAGGCTATATAAAATGTGGGTTTTGCTTGGTAATAACTAATGCGTTGTAATAAAGCCTAAACATATGCATATACATGACAGTATAGCTTAAAGCTACGGGTTTGTAGCATTCAATGGTTGACATGGGTATGGACATAATAAACACAAAATGGGTTGGCCAATTCCAGATTATAATATATATTTGTGTAGTATTTGTTGATCATAACGTCATGCATTATAAGTATTATAATATATCCTATGTGTAACATGATGCAATGGGGGATGTAATGCATGTGTTCTGGTGGGGATTCCATTTCGCTGTGAGCGTGCCCATTCCAGCTAATTGTGTTAACGTCATTAAGGGGTTCTAAAGGAGACACGTCTTGACGTAACGGTGACTGCCATGATGATGACTATAGCCGGAATAACGTATGATGGGACGGCACTTGGCTTGGGGACTTTTTTGCTTCATTTTAGTATTTAATAGGATCAACCATAAGCTCTTTATGGGATCCAAACAGGAACAAAGCAACACATCATACGAAATACACTGTCGAGTAAATGTTAACATTTAAACGGTCACCATATATTACATGGTTGTAGGTGATTGACACGCGTAATGTAATGGTGAAGTGCGTTATAAAATGGCTATAACGTATCGGAAAGACTATCGAGAAAAGCACAGAGCCGCATAGATTAGGCTATATCTTAATGACCTTGATGAGATGGTTATCTAGAAGGTCACCTGTCGATCTGAAGGGGAGATCCTTTTAAATAGTAGAGCTGCTACTTGAATGCGCGCCGGATCGAGAGAGCCAAGCTCGTGCGTAAAACCGCATCAATGGATCCAGTACGTCATTTTCTTTTGTCAAATGAAAGTCTATGGGTCTCCTCCATGGAATTAGACTATTTCAGTATATTTATCTTTATTCTCTRGGCTATGTGTATGGCTTCATATAATGAAATACAACAAAACATTACGTTTCACGCCCAGCGGTTATCTTCTTATTCTAACACCCCCGCTCATTATGATCCTATCCAAATCACATAAATGGTCGATGTGTTCAAATAGCCCAATTCATCTCTAAATCCTACATCAAAACGAAATATCCTGTCAGATGGGCTCGTTCTTCTTCTTTATTTTTCATAAGGAACCCTTGGTAGTCTAATTGGTTGTCTATATCGACTGCCGTAACCCATCTCCATGTGCCGTTTTCAAGTATTCATTTCATGGTTGCAATCTGTTTGAAGGAAAAGCTATGTATATTTCTTTACTTTTGGCGGTGGCAGGTAACACGACAAAATGAATGAATGAAGGAGTGAATGRGGGGAAGAGGACACTAGCAAAACCTATGAAGTTTCATCTGGTTATCTGAATGCGTGTTTACCTGAATTGCATTGGTGACGTTCCAGCCCGCTTCCCAAGCGGTGATTTTTGGTGATTTTTCTTCTTCGCCCAGACCTGAGGCTTTAGAACCGGAGGGCGGGGGTCCGGTGCCATCTCTCTGGTAGTGGCTGTCCCCAGTCGCCATTCCGTCTTCTCCTACAGCCATCCCACCCTCTCCACTTCCTTCTCCAGCGTCTCCACCACTCATTTCATCCGATTTCATGATGTCCATCTGCAGTCCTTGCCGGTGATCGTAATCCAAATCATCGCATGCGGCGAAGCCCAGTCCCTCCTCGTCTGTGGCGGCCTGGAAGCCCATCCTGGCCATCATCCCGCTCACCTTCGCAGTGGATTTATTCGACATGGAAGTTGCCGCATTTGACAGTTTATTTTGAAACTTGCTTCGAATTAAATGTGCCATTGTGTCTTCCTCTGTCTGGTTTACCTAGTCGGTGACGTTTTTTCCCCTAATTCAAATACAATAAATTGTCAACAACTTTAGTTTGCAGATATGTTTCTGTACATTAATAAAACGAGGCTATGGTACAAACGGTGGTTTTATAAAGCCCTGATGGATGTTCAGTTGCTATCTCCACTTCTTGATCATCCCCAGGTTCATGTCACCTTCAGACGTCGGCGCTCCGTCTCTGCATCTTGTTAACGCACTCTCTTCTTTAGCTCGACGAAAACGTCCGATCGTGATACACAATTTTTCTGAATGAAACCAATTTATTACGCAGAGGATTACTCTAAATTGCGCGTTGCAATTTCTACTATTTAGTTGGTTTATTGATAATAACGGTTGCAGCAGCGCTTCCACAGTTGGTTTTCCTTGGTCGTTACYGATGCCAATGCGGTACGCTTGAGCCTGGGGGTGGTAAAGAGGAGGCACGTGTCATCATCAGCCTGCCAATGCAAGGACTCTGCTTCGTGAAACACGTCTCCAGCCCCCAGCGGGCGCAGCCACCCCATAGAAGAAAACGGGAGCTATTTGCTGCATTTCTAGGGGAGGTGCTTACGGTACCCCGACCCATCCCTACCCCCATATTCTACAAAACTTAATTCTAACGTCCAATGGCATTCTGGGGGCTTCGACTAAATAACTTTACGTGTGGCMTATAAAAGGAGCTAGGCGGGAACTGAAGGGAGAAACCATCCACTCTTTGGACCTAGTTATGTAACTTTCAGACTAGAATTTGACCACCTTTTGTTATGACCATTGAGTTTCATTTTGAACGACAAGAGGACGTGCGTGTCATTAGTGGCAAAGATAGTTGGATGTGCCTACTGGAATTAAATGGATCGAATTTCAAATGTTTTTTCGTTTATTCGTGAAGAAAATGCTTATTTTCTTGTTTCGTCAATCAAAATAGGCTGTCGATGGTAAGGTGAACGTTAATTCCATGTAGCCAATAGAGAAAGAAAAACGTTTTTTGCTGCTGATTTAAAGGCTGCTTTATTTCTAAGGCTTGCATTTTAWGCACCAGGACATCTTATTTGTTAGAACACTCTTTTTTAAATAACCCTACCTTATATCTAAATAGAAAAATAATATATCCTTGGTTTTGTTTCTAAAACGCCGCCAATAATACATTTGGAAATGAGGATAAAAATGCTGTATTTTCAGGTTAAATGCACTGGCCATAGCACGTTTTATTGTGTCTGCAACGAACCTTCTCGAGATAATATTTTGGATGAAGCTTTCACCTTAATGTGTTTTTTAATTCAACCATTGATTGAGAGAACTATAGCTTTTAATAGCAAACTATTTTTGGAGATCGATATGAGTTGTGAGTTTAAAACAAGAGGCCCAGATATGGGATCATCTCCAGAAAATGTTTATTGCTATGCGTGGATATGGATTTTCATTTTCACTATAAATACTAAATACAAATATTTACTCTTGCATGCAGCACGAGTCCAAAACGTTTTTATTGTTTTACTAAAACAATTTAATTCTCAAATAGCCTAACACAACTATTTAATTATAATAAATACCAATAGGAAGGCCTAGTTTGTAATAATAATAACGTATCATTAACTATCAATAAATAATAATTGTTCGAAGTTAATTTAAAAGTTGACAAATAATAATAAGCTCTTCTGCCCGTGCTAACCCACGCAGTGTGCAACGGACGCAGAAGAAGCCTGAAAATAGGAGCGAGCTAGAAGTTTACATTTTTTACTACAGCAAGTCACCCCAACAGCTTTTTCTTCCTCATGTCACTGATCGTTTGCGTGTGCCGCTTTCCAGTGTTTCGCCAGGCAAAAATAAAGACTTCATGTAAGAGCGCGACACTAATGCCTCGGATGAGTTATATATTTCTAAGCCTAATACTATTCTTCATTCAACCTATTTGGTGCTGAATTAAATGTACAATTTGATTCGAAAAAATGCTTTACAATTTAGGTGAATTGTATTTTTCTTTTTGGACAGGTCTTTTTGGCGTTCTGCAGTGGGAACATAGGATGCGGCTATAAGCCTATTTTTTAAATCCTTAGACATGTTTTATTTTCAACCGAGTGACTATTGATATTTTGATGTTTCTAAACTCATATTATTCTGGGCATGGGGAGCGAAAAAACGACAAAAACAACCCGCCGTCGCTGCTTGGCTTGTTTGAGTGCTGAAGAAAAGCATGGGTTTGATCCTATTGATGTTGTCGGTCTGTTGGACCAGGCTATATCAAGTGCAATACCAACCACCGAAGGCTTCACGCAGCAGCTTACCATCATATCTTCACATTTAAAATAGCTGATTTGCATTTTAGCCTACAGTCACGTGTATCTGCCAGGTTTCTAACACATTAAGGGGACACTAAAACATCAAACATCACCAGGAATTAGCTGGAAAAATACCTATGAAAAACACATTTTAAAAAATCCCACCAGTGATTGGTAATGATATCTAGTCTATTAAAATGTTTAGCATATATCTCAATTCCCACAATGAAATGTAAAATATAACGTTCCCTAAAATACCAGAGAAAAGGGGGCTTAGCCTACACGTTGCACGACCAAACATAAACGGTATTTTCTGAGAGAGACGACAGAGTCAGAAATACAATAGAAGCGGTCCCCAGAGAGAGTGAAGGGGTTAATCACAGGCGGCGTTATCAGCCTCGTCCAGACCTCCTCTGATCTGTAGGACTGTCTGATTGAATGTGTTGTAGAATGAAAAGAACAGCCATGACACCAGAAGAGAGGGGGTTACAGTGCTGAATCTAAGGTAGATTCCCTCCGCAAGACTTGCTTACAGATAATCATCCGCATTGTTTATTAGCCAATTGTTTATTAACGGTAGGCATACTTATTATTTTACATTTACGTTTTAGGGAATTAGCACACACTCGTTTTAATTATTTGTTATGAAGAACATAAATGAAATGGTCAAAACAAAAATGTTTACACACATGTTTAAATCTGCACTAAAAGAAAAGCACAAAATATTGATTATACAAAAAAATTGCTTATTTGACTGGCTGTCAGTCTTTTCAATCAACCCCATCCCTTTTCCATAAGTGATTCATATTTTGTCGAGTGCGCATGATCTTGTGTTCCATGAACACATTAATAACGTGGTATTGACGTTTTGTGTGATGGCAGGCCGTATGCAGGTGCAAAACCTAAAAAAAACATCAGTTAATGTTGATGGAATTCGCAAATGGAGAGCCAGCGAGTCTGAGAGAGGCCTCGTTCGACTCGTTCCACTGTGCATATAATCTGTCCGATAGATTGTCCTCACTACGTCCAGTCTTTAAGATATGTCCTGGTTAGGCATTCCTCACTACTTTCCAGTCTTTAGAAATGTCTCTGGTCAGGTATTCCTCACTACCGTCCAGTCTTTAGAAATGTCCCTGGTCAGTTATTCCTCACTACGTCCAGTCTTTAGAAATGTCCCTGGTCAGGTATTCCTCACTACCGTCCAGTCTTTAGAAATGTCTCTGGTCAGTTATTCCTCACTACGTCCAGTCTTTAGATATGTCTCTGGTCAGGTATTCCTCACTACCGTCCAGTCTTTAGAAATGTCCCTGGTCAGGTATTCCTCACTACCGTCCAGTCTTTAGAAATGGCTCTGGTCAGGTATTGCCAGCAGCATACCCTGCATACCACTGCTGGCTTGCTTCTGAAGCTAAGCAGGGTGGTCTGGTCAGTCCCTGAGTGGGAGACCAGGTGCTGCTGGAAGTGGTGTTGGAGGGCCAGTAGGAGGCACTCTTTCCTCTGGTCTAACAAAGATCCCAATGCCCCAGGGCAGTGATTGGGGACACTGCTCTTGTGTAGGGTGCCGTCTTTCGGATGGGACGTTAAACGGGTGTCCTGACTCTCTGAGATCATTAAAGATCCATGGCACTTATCGTAAGAGTAGGGGTGTTAACCCCGGTGTCCTGGCTAATTCCAATCTGGCCCTCAACCATCACGGTCACCTAATAATCCCCAGTTTACAATTGGCTCATTCATCCCCTCCTCTCCCTGTAACTATTCCCAGGTCGTTGCTGCAAATGAGAACGTGTTCTCAGTCACACTTACCTGGTAAAATAACGGTAAAATAATAAAAAAATAAAAATTCCTCACTACGCGTTCCAGTCTTTGAAATAGTCCCTGGTCAGGTTATTCCTCACTACGTCCAGTCTTTGATATGTCCTGGTCATTATTCCTCACTACGTCCAGTCTTTAGAAATGTCTCTGGTCAGGTATTCCTCACTACCGTCAGTCTTTAGAAGTCCCTGGTCAGGTATTCCTCACTACTGTCCAGTCTTTAGATATGTCCCTGGTAGGTATTCCTCACTACCGTTCAGTCTTTAGATATGTCCTCTGGTAGGTATTCCTCACTACCGTCCAGTCTTTAGATATGTCCCTGGTCAGGTATTCCTCACTACCGTCCAGTCTTTAGATATGTCTCTGTCAGGTTATTCCTCATAGCCGTCTTCTAGATATGTCCTGGTCAGTGTATTCCTCACTACCGTTCAGTCTTTAGATATGTCTCTGGTTAGGTATTCCTCACTACCGTCCAGTCTTTAGATATGTCCCTGGTCAGGTATTCCTCACTACCGTCCAGTCTTTAGAATTGTCCCTGGTCAGGTATTCCTCACTACGTCCAGTCTTTAATATGTCTCTGGTCAGGTATTCATCACTACCGTTCAGTCTTTAGAAATGTCTCTGGTCGTATTCCTCACTACCGTTCAGTTTTAGAAATGTCTCTGGTCAGTTATCCTCACTACCGTTCAGTCTCAAGGGTTTAGAAATGTCTCTGGTCAGGGATTCCTCACTACCGTCCAGTCTTTAAAAATGTCCTGGTCAGTATCCTCACTACGTCAGCTCTTTAGCAAGTCTCTGGTCAGTATTCCTACTACCGTTCAGTCTTAGAAATGTCTCTGGTAGGTATTCCTCACGTACTGGTCCAGTCCTCTTTAGATATGTCCCTGGTCAGGTATTCCTCACTACCGTCATCAGTCTTTAGAAAATGTCTCTGTCAGGTATTCCTCACTACGTCCAGTCTTAGAATGTCCTGGTCAGTATTCCTCACTACCGTTCAGTTCTTGATAGATCCTCTGAGGTATAGAGTTCCTCACACTCGTCCAGTCTTTAGATATTCCTGGTCAGGTATTCCTCACTAACCGTCCAGCTCTTTAGAAATGTCTCTTGGTCCAGGTATTCCTCACTACCGTTCAGTCTTTAGAAATGTCTCTGTCAGTATTCCTACTACCGTTCAGTTTTATAGATATGTCTCTGGTCAGCTATTCCTCACTACCGTTCAGTCTTTAGATATGTCCATGGTAGTGATCTGCCTCACTACGTCCAGTCTTTAAGATATTCTCTGGTCAGGTATTCCTCACACCGTCCGTTCTTAGATTTCCCTGGTCAGGTATTACCTCCATACCGTTCCAGCTTTAGAGAATGTCTCTGTCAGGTACTTCCTGAATACCGGTCCATCTGTTCGAATTGCCCTTGGGTCCAGTTATATTTGCAACTATAACAACCTCTCAAGTACATACATTCTAGTTTCATCTTGATAAATATAATCAGCAAATCAATGTGATTCCGTGTGTGTGTTTTTGTGTGTGTATGTGTGTGTGTATGTGTGTGTGTGTGTGTCTTTGTGTGTGTGTGTGTGTGTGTGGTTTGCTCACCATTTTATGTTTGATTCGAATACCAGAGCTGTAGCCTATAGTGAACACATTCATGGTCTGGGTGCGATTGAATTGCATGGCGGTAATAGTGATTTTATCTAGTCAATGCTCACTTTATCACCTATCATTGAAGGCAACAAGGGGTCAAGATGTCGGGTCCCAGGAGGATTCTCAACGAATAGTTGTCACCTTGAGAATACAGATTAAGGGAAGATAGCCAATAAACGCTTGTTTTATATCGCATGTAGCCAATTCGGTTTGTGGCTCTATTGTTTTTGAGGCACCCATGTATTGTGTAGGCCTTACAGGGGCAGAGGGAACATATTCACAGGCCGTGTTTAAAAAAAATATGATGTGGAGTCAATCGAAAAGTCACGCGTCTCTTCTCCTCTCCTCACTCCTCACGCGTCTCTTCACTCCTCTCCTCACACCAATTCACCGGTGGGCCTCTAGACCCCTCCCACCTCCGGCTCTGCAGCAGTCTGCTCGCTCATTTTCCCTATTACACACTTGGCTGAGCTGGCACATGTCCCCTCCTCCCCCAACCACAAAATGATTCATTAGCACAATATGAGCCACTGAAGAGAAAATATGTTTGTCAAATATTCTTAGATGTGGTTGAATTTCTACCAAACCAAARCATGTAGGCTATGATAGCAAGCAATGCCACAAATCATTTAGTAAAATAAAATAACAATCGTATAATGCCCATAAATAACATATTTCAAGTTTATGTGTGAGAGAGAGAGAGAGAGAAAGAAAGAGAGAGAGTGAGTGAAAGAGAGAGAAAGAGAAAGAAAGAGAGAGAGTGAGTGAAAGAGAAAGAGAGAGAGAGAGAAAGAGAAAGAAAGAGAGAGAGTGAGAGAGAAAGAAAGAGAGCGAGTGAGAGAGAAAGAAAGAGAGAGTGAGAGAGAAAGAAAGAAAGAAAGAGAGAGTGAAAGAGAGATAGATTCTACAAGAAAGAGTGTGTGAAGTGAACCTCCCGTGTCTGTGCGCGCGGGTACGTTAATCAGTGTAGTAGGGAGATGTCTTAAAGAGAGAGAGAATTGAGAACACTCACTGTCACTGTAGCCGTGATGATGGTAATGGGGGGAGAGATCACTCAGAACACTGCACTGTGCTGTGCGCTTGAGGGAGGCTGAAAGTCATAGCACACAAACTCGGAGCTTTTCGATCATGCGCAGTACAGGCTGGAACATGCGCTCGCTCATGCTTTGCCTAAAACAATTGGTTAAAGGGAACAGGGGACTTGATATTGGTGACAGATGTAAGAAATCACACGAACTTAATAACATAGGCTACTGTTACAGTAGGTCTATGGCTGTGTTTGATGTCAGCTGTGTCCATGTTACATATGTAGGTTACCCCTGTCTCATCACGTTTGTATGATCTGACATCCATAACAATAACACAATTTAGGTTTAACAGCACGATGTAGAAATATGATCCAGTTATTTAATTCAAAGCTAGGCCTATTTTCATATYCTGTAAGAAAAACGTTGCATATAGGCCACTAGACCATAGCCTGTCTATTCCCCTTTCATTTAACCCTTGGCTGGCTGACTGACTGACGTGGTCACGTCGTAGACAGCTCAGCGAGGCAGAAAATAACACATAACACACTTCAATTAATAAGGAAACGTGAAAAGACACTCCGTCTCTCTAGAGACCGCGCACGACGCAGGGGAATTAGCCTATCCAGAGAGCTTTTCTCTGTCCGGAACCCATTAACATTAGCATCACAATCACTGCATTATCACCCTGATTAGCCAATATTTAGCCAAATTATATTGCCAACTTCAATTAAATGTATATACCACCTCCTAGAACCATAGAATTTGGAATTAAAATACTGGAATGTACATGAACGTTCTTATGACGGGATAAAGGCCAGCTAATTTGGTCGACCAGTACTGGGATAACATTTTGTTTCAATTTGAAGATTATATGCGTTGTGTGTTAGCTAGCTAGCCAGACAGTTTTAAAGGAATTCATTCATAAATGTTTCTTAATTAACTGCCAATATGCCAATATTCCATTCAAACAATGCAGTCAATCCACAGGCATACACTGGATGAAATCAGTTGATGATAGAACTGACAAGATGTAAATTAAACAAGTATTGATATTGTATTATATAACAACACTCACAGCTTTCCTAGAAAACTAAAATGTAAACATTTATGGTGTGTTTACATGTTTTGAGGCTATTTGTACAGAACCCTTGAATTAAACCTGTATAAACTGTATTTATAATTATATGACAATTTTTTAGGTTGACAATAATTATGTTAGGCCTACACAAATTATGATTTATCATATGCCATTTATTTTTCTGCATAAGTAAAAGCAGGACTGCCATCCACTATGTCTCTACTGACATTCATTCCAATTAGATTTGCTTGGATTTCTCCCTGAACATAATGGCTGCCATTTTCGGACCATTCTGGAACGTTTTGTGATTTCCATGCAATAATATAACATGTTAGCTATATAATCTTGACTAAATTAATACCAGACTGAAAAAAGGACAAGGCTACTGATTGAAAAATAGGCCAAATGTTTTAAGGAAAAAAAGTGTACTTTTTCTCATGCTTCTATGTGTCTCTGTAAGGAAAACCAACCCTCTTATTCCCCCCCCCCCGGAGATGCATCCAGGTGGCGCGGTGATAATCGCTAAGAGCCTTTTCATTATGGTTTAGTGCGCCTGTTTAATGGCTTATTATGAGTCCCCGAGAGGGCTACCGGGCGCGGTGGTTTATATTAGTGTGCTCTTTGCCACTCGAGGAATAGCATTTCTGGTTAAATAAAAAAACACATTTTTGGATAAATTAGCCTACTGTGGTTTTAACCAAATAATATTTTCGAAAAAGAGTATCCAATGTAAATAATTGTAAATGCATTTTCATTGTCATAATTTATATTATTTTAGGCCTGTTCATTTGTTCATTTTTCATCCCGTATTTTCTCATCATCAGTGCATGTGTGGTCGGTGGTGTCTCTTGTCTCGTGGTGCCAGTTGTTTTCCCTCCCGGTTAAGTGGCTTTGTTGTTCCTGGGGTTCCGCGTGCTCCCCAGACGCCATTTGTTGTTAAACTGGAGTGACTCCGCTCACTCCATCACCTTTGACGTTCGTCTTTTCACTCTAGCCAGGTTTTCACCTCCCCRCTGTGACACATTAACATTGTAATTGCCTTTTAGCCCTCGCTTTGAACACAATAAACTCAGCCAGCCCGTTGGGACTAGCTGCTATGGCCCGGGGCTGGCACAATGAGCTATGCCATTGATTTATCACACTAGCTGCCGAGAAAGGACCACCATCATAACGCAACCACCTTCAGTGGGGGACTATACGAAAATGAGGACGGAACAGGCTCCCATTAATATTGACGGAACTGAAGTGGCCATCGAACAGGACTGAAGTTAGAGTTTCAAGTTCCTTGGTGTCCACATCACCAACAAAACTATCATGGTCCAAACACACCAAGACAGTTGTGAAGAGGCACAACAACACCTTTTCCCATCAGGAGACTGAAAAGATTTGGCATGGATCCCCAGATCCTCAAAAAGTAAACAGCTGCCACACCGAGAGCATCCTAACCGGTTGCATCACCGCCTGGTATGGCATCTGACCATAAGGCGCTACAGAGGGTAGTGCGAACGGCCCAGTACATCACTTGGCCAAGCTTCCCACCAACCAGGACCTCTATACTAGGCATGTCAGTGGAAGACCCAAAGAATTGTCAGAGACAACAGTCATCCAAGTCATGTTTCTCTTTCTACCACACGGTAAGCTACCTGACTGCCAAGTCTAGGACCAAAAGGATCCTTAACAGCTTCTACCCCCAAGCCATAAGACTGCTGAACAACTAATCAAATGACCACCAGGACTATTACATTGACCCCCCCCCCCCCGTTATGTCTAGCTTTTATTCACTTTACAAACCCTGTCGACTAGAGCCTTACCCACACATTGACTTGGTACCGTAACACCCTGTATATAGCCTCCCATTGACTCCGGACTGTAACACCCTGTATAGAGCCTCCACATTGACTCGGACCTGTAACCCCCGTATATAGCCTCCACATTGACTTCGGTACCGTAACACCCTGTATATAGCCTCCACATTGCCTGGTACGGTACCCCTGTTTATAGCCCCACATCGACTCTGGTACCCCTGTATATGACCTCCACATTGACTGGGTCACTCTTACTCCATGGAGTTATAGCCTCCACGCGATCTAGCGTCGTTACTCCATTGATATAGGCCTCCTGAGGTCATTAGACCTCCAGGTACTGTAAACACCCCTGCATATAATGCCTCTAATTGCTTGGTACCTAACACCCTGTCACCTAATACTCCTACATGGACTTCTCAGTACCTACTCCCCCTGTAAATCCCCAGCTTGCTGACGTAAACTGTAGCCTCACACTTTACTCTGGTAATGTAATGTAATATAATCCTCCACACATTACCCAGACCGTAACACCCTGTATATAGCCTCCACATTGACTCGTACGTACCCCTGTATAAGCCTCCACATTGACCGTACCCCCTGTATAGAGCCTCCACATTGACTTCGGTACCCGTAACACCCTGATATAGCTCCACATTGACTCGGTACCGTACCCTGTATATAGCCTCCACATTGACTCGGGTACCTGTACCCATGTATAGAGCCTCCACATTGACTACGGTACTGTAACACCCTGTATATAGCCTCCACATTGACTGGTACCGAACACCCTGTATATAGCCTCCACATTACTCGGTACCGTAACACCCGTATATAGCCTCCACATTGACTTGGTACCGTAACACCCTGTATATAGCCTCCACATTGACTCGCGTACCGTAACACCCTGTATATAGCCTCCATTTACTGCGGTACCGTAACACCCTTATAATGCTCCACATTGACTCTACCGTAACACCCTTATAACTCACATTGACTCGTACCGAACACCCTGATTAGCCATATATAGCTCTCCTCGTTATTGTTATGAATTCCTGTGTTACGTTTATTTGATGATTATTTTTATTTTATTTTTACTTAGTTTTATTTGGTAAAATTTATTAAAACTCTGTAAGTAAGCATTTCACTATAAGGTCTACACCTATTCTATTTGGACATGTGACAAAATACAATTTAATTTATTTATTTTATGTCTTGTAAACAAAGAATCAAATAGCGGATGGTCAATTCAGCACCACGGACAGCAGAGATTTATCTCAGTTCTGGGGACATTCAGAAGGACACTAGTTTTTGAAACGTTCAGATATAAATACGTAATGTAGAACAAACACGCCTCTCCGACATGTAGACCAATGAATGATGTTGGCTCTATTTGTGGCATTTTTATCTGCAACGTTTGACAACGTTTGGCAACTGAACATGGCCAGATGTTTCGACCTTCAGCACCACAGAGCAGTGGACAGCGACAGACCGTTACTCAGGCGCTACTGAAAACACAGTTACCACTGAGGGAATCCTGAGGGTAAACTGGGAAGGTCAAGTAGCAGCAATAAGCATTACTGGGTCGGGAAGACTGACTCTCACACAAACTGTTTCATAGACTGTTCAGACATATCTGGATTGAAACGTTGCATTTAGAATTGTAAATAATTGGGAATCAATCTGCAAATGATTGAAATAGACAACATAGTTAGATCTCTATGGAAGTATGGACTTCTCCAGTGATTACATGAACAAAAGTCAGTCTGTGAACTGTTCATGAAACAATTGATCGTCATGCTAGTGGCAATGGGAAATAATCAATAGATATCACACTTCACTTAATCCAGCACTGGAGCTCTGGAGTCTGGGGCATGTGTCTGGTGTGTGTGTGTCTTGCTGTGTGTGTGTTGTGTGTCTGGTGTGTGTGTGTCTGGTGTGTGGTGTGTGTGTGTGTGTGTCTGTGTGTGTGTCTGGTGTGTGTGTCGTGTGTGTGGTCTAGGTGTGTATGTGTCTGGTGTGTGTGCTGGTGTGTGTGTCTGGTGTGTGTGTTTCTGTGTGTGTATGTGTCTGGTGTGTGTGTCTGGTGTGTGTGTCTGGTGTGTGTGTGTGTGGTCTGGTGTGTGTGTCTGGTGTGTGTGTGTCTGGTGTGTAGTTGTCTGGTGTGTGTGTCTGGTGTGTATGTGTCTGGTGTGTGTGTGTGTGTGTTGTGGTGTGTGTGTGTGTGTGTGTGTGTGTGGTGTGTGTGTGTGTGGTGTGGTGTGGTGTGTAGTGTGTGTGTGTGGACTCATGGCTAATGTCTCCTTGTAGTGAGTACAGCAGCGAGTCACAGACACAGTAGATCATGTACAACCGTTTTGTTCTCATTAAATTTGAATGTGTGTGAGAAGCGCTGTCATATCAGCTCTCCCTGGGCCCCAAGCACTTCTGCCTTGGGTCATATTCAGTAGAGAGAAAACGTTTTGAAACAGAGTGAAACAGGGAGGTATATCCTGAACCTTGACCACTAAGAACACAGATTTCTGCTATGGTAAGCCCTACTGAACACAACCCCGGCGTGTATAACTAGGAGAGGTGTAGCTGCCTGCCGGCTTACACCCAATCTATTTAAATCTGTTTCACTGTATATAGACTTTGTTGTTTTCTTTTTTTCCACTGTATTATTGACGGTATGTTTTTGTTTATTCCATTTGTTGTTATTTGTTATTTGTTCTTGTATGTGTCGAATTGCTATGCTTTATCTTGGCCAGGTCGCAGTTGCAAATGAGAACTTGTTCTCAACTAGCCTACCTGGTTAAATAAAGGTGAAATATATATTTTTTTAAATGACTGTAATCATTCTGAAGAGGCAAGTCACTCCAAGTCGTSATTCAACGTTTCTGTCAAAGTCATAATCTGACATAGGACAGACATGAAATGATGCAGTGAGTTGATGAGTACATGTTACATGTATTCTTTCCCATCGCAGGCCATTGCTGTCTGTAACCATTTAGCAATTATTTCACTCAAACCTTTTAGCCTAATAGTGGTGTTTCCTCCCCTCCATTAAATACCTTATTTTAGTGCCTAATATTAGCCGCTACATCAGCATTACATCTACCTAGAATAAGCTCTGTTTCTATTAGCATAACACTCACCGTCCTCTCATCACTGGCTGCATTCCAAATTGCACCCTAGTCCCTATATAGTGCASTACATTTGACCAGGACCCATAGGGCTCTGGTCAAATGTAGTGCTGCATTATATAGGGTATAGATACCATTTAGGACACCCTCACTATGAATGATTCATTGAAATGCACCATCTTGTCCCCAAATTGACTACATTCAGAAACTCTGAAAAGGTTTTTTGTTCAGTGCTCAGTCATTGTGATGTTCTCTGGATGGATACAGGCAGGAAACCCTTTGATTTAATTGAAGCTAGCCGGCGCTCTGGACTGAGAGTGCTTGTAGCCCTACCTTAGTAAAGAGTCGATCAGGTTGAATGAGTAAAAAACACTGTTTGACTTTGAAAACGTTTGATTGTGTGTGTGTGTGTGTTATGTATGTGTGTGTGTGTGCTGTGTGTGTGTTATGTATGGTGTGTGTGTGTGTGCGTTGTGTCTGTTGTGTGTTTTGTGTTGTGTGTGTGTTTGTGGTGTGTGTGTGTCTGTGTGTGTTATGTATGGTGTGTGTGTGTTGCTGTGTGTGTGTTATGTATGGTGTGTGTGTGTGCGTGTGTGTGCTGTGTGGTGTTGTTAGTATGGTGTGTGTGTGTGTGCTGTGTGTTATGTATGTGTGTGTGTGCTGTGTGTGTGTGTATGTATGTGTGTGTGTGCTGTGTGTGTGGTATGTATGGTGTGTTTGTGCGCTGTGTGTGTGTTATGGATGGTGTGTTTGTGCGAGGGAGCATATATGTGTGCGTGTCTCTCTCTCTCTGTCGGTTGCGAGTGTGTCGTCCCCCATCCCCAGCCAGCTAGCCACAGCCCCCCTGGATTCATTAACGTCTATTGTGGGTTTACAATCACACTCAGTAAACTCAAGCTCTTATCATCAGACACCAGACACACTGTAATAGCCACAGTCACACATCCCCAGTAGAACAGACACAACTATTGATTCCTGGACTGATGTGTCAGACACACACACCACACACACCACACACACACAACACACACACACACACACACACACACACACACACACACACACACACACACACACACACACACACACACACCACACACACACACACACACACACACACACACACACACACACACACACACACACACACACACACACACACACATATTCAAGGATTGGTTTGTCTCTCCAAGGAACAACATATGATGTCATGTGCCAGTAACAATATCTGCACCTGTCCTGCTTGTCTTTGGACATATCCTACTGTATGAAGCCTACCAACCTACTGTATGAACCTACCAATCCTACTGTATGAAGCCTACCAATCCTACTGTATGAAGCCTACAATCCTACTAGCAAGCTCCAATCACTGTATGAAGGCTACCAATCCTACTGTATGAAGCCTACCAATCCTACTGTATGAAGCCTACCAATGTATGCCATTTAGCAGACGCTTTTATCCAAAGCGACTTACGGTCACGCGTCATACATTTTACTTATGGTGTGTCCCGGGAACGAACCCACTATCCTGGCGTTGCAAGCACCATGCTCTCCTCTGAGCTACAACAAAACACTGAATTAGCTGGTTAATTATAACTATGTAGTTATTTGTATTTGACAGAAATTCTCAATACAGGACTACTACTACTGTTTCTTCATAAATACCAGATGCCCCCCCCCCCCCTCCATCTCTCCTGCTCACCCCGAGGCCTCCCTGTATCACCGTAGCTCACCACTGATTGCTTTCTGATCTCACTCCTGTTCTGTTTAAACAGCATGGTCTCTCATGTGGCGGGGCAATGGAACACAAGTACAGCCCCAGGGTGCAATGCAGCCGCTAGCAGCCAGACTTGGTTCAAATGCTATTTGAAATCATTTCAAATACTTTACCTGCCCTTGATTGAGTTTACCAGATTGCCAAAAGTCTGAAAAGTGCAAACCACAAACCCTGTCCATCTGGAGCTCAAGGCATGCTAAAACAAAACACTAACAAGTATCTGAAACATATCAACTACTATTTGAACCCAGGTCTGGTCTGGCGAGCATCAGCTGCCTGTTTCTGCGGGCGCAAACTAGAAGGTAGGCACAGGGACCTGACCTACTGGTACTTTGGCCTTCTCAGCCTCCGTCTGCCACTCCCGGGTACAGAGGGGAGCCCCATGTAAATGGAGCCACATCTAAAGGTAGCCCTAACACATGTAATGTTAGTTTGGACTGGTTCATGTAATCCAAGAGGACACCAGAGGGTCAAGGAGCATTTCAGACTTCAGGTAATCCAAGAACCCAGAGGTCAAGGTGCATTTCAGACTGGTTCAGGTAATCCAAGAGAACCCAGAGGGTCAAGGTCATTTCAGACTGGTCAGTAATCCAAAGAACCCAGAGGTCAAGAGCATTTCAGACTGGGTTCAGTAATCCAAGAGACACCAGAGGTCAAGGGATCAGCAGAGAAATCAGTTAGCTGCTATGTGAAAGAGAGAATACCGGGAATGGTTGCATGTTGCAGTGGATTCTTCTGTTTCTCATTTAGCTGTAAGTCAGCGTAGACATTATACAAATCATTGACTTATTGCATTTACTGCAGACATACAGTGGGGCAAAAAAGTATTTAGTCAGCCACCAATTGTGCAAGTTCTCCCACTTAAAACGATGAGAGAGCCTGTAATTTTCATCATATACCACTTCAACTATGACAGACAAAATGAGAAAAAAAAATCCAGAAAATCACATTGTAGGATTTTTAATGAATTTATTTGCAATTATGGTGGAAAATAAGTATTTGGTCACCTAACAAACAAGCAAGAATTCTGCTCTCACAGACCTGTAACTTCTTCTTTAAGAGGCACTGTGTCCTCCACTCGTTACCTGTATTAATGCACCTGTTTGAACTTGTTATCAGTATAAAAGACACCTGTCCACAAACCTCAAACAGTCACACTCCAAACTCCACTATGCCAAGACTAAAGAGCTGTCAAAGAACACCAGAAACAAAATTGTAGACCTGCACCAGACTGGGAAGACTGAATCTGCAATAGGTAAGCAGCTTGGTTTGAAGAAATCAACTGTGGAGCAATTATTAGGAAATGGAAGACATACAAAGACCACTGATAATCTCCCTCGATCTGGGGCTCCCACAGATCTCACCCCGTGGGGTCAAAATGATCACAAGAACGGTGAGCAAAAATCCAGAACACACAGGGGACCTAGTGAATGATCTGCAGAGAGCTGGACCAAAGTAACAAAGCCTACCATCAGTAACACACTACGCCGCCAGGACTCAAATCCTGCAGTGCCAGACGTGTCCCCCCTGCTTAAGCCAGTACAGTCAGGCCGAGAGGATATAGTAGAACCTAGAGGTATATAGTAGAGGAAACTAGAGGATATAGGTAGAGGACCTTAGAGGATATAGGTGAGTAGCCTAGAGGTATACGTAGAGATATAGGTAGAGAACTAGAAGAATAGGTTAGATGAACTAGAGGATATAGGTAGAGGACTAGAGGATATAGGTAGAGGAACTTAGAGGATATAGGTAGAGGACTAGAGGATATAGGTAGAGGATATAAGTAGAGGACTAGAGGATATAGGAGAGGAACTAGAGGATATAGGTAGAGGAACTAGAGATATAGGTAGTAGAAACTAGAGGATATAGGTAGAGGACTAGGGATAAGTAGAGGAACTAGAGGATTAGGTAGAGAACTAGAGGATATAGGTAAGAGAAAAAGATATAGGTAGAGAACTAAGGATAAGGTGAGTATAGGTAGAGGAAACTAGAGATATAGGTAAGATAGAGGATATAGTAGAAATAGTAGGAACTAGAAGAATAGGTAAGATATGGGAGAGGACTAAGGATAGTAGAGAACTAAGATATAGTAGAGACTAGAGGATATAGGTAGAGGAAACTAGAGGATATAGGTAGAGGACCTAGAGGATATAGGTAGAGGATATAGTAGAGGAAACTAGAGGATATAGGTAGAGAACTAGAGGATATAGGTAGAGGACCTTAGTAGGATATAGTAAAGGATATAGAGATATAGCGTAGAGAACTAGAGAATAAGGTAGAGGATATAGAGGAGATAGGTAGAGAACTAGAGGGATAGGTAGAGGAATAGAGATATAGGTAGAGGAACTAGAGGATACACAAGAAATTCTTCCTTGTTTTGGAAGGAACAAGCCTGAAAACTTGAACAAACACTGTTGACATCTACTGGAAGCCAAAGGAATTGCAATCTGGGAGCTGGAATGACATAGGACCCATAGCTTTCCATTGAAAGAGCACAGGATCAAAAAATAATAATTCTGGTTGGTTTTTCTTCTGATTTTTGGCTACCATATCAATTGTGTCTATAGTCTCATACATTATTTAAACATTTCCACAACAAACTTCAAAGTATTTTCTATCCAATGATACCAAGAATATGCATATCCTGGCTTTTGGGCCTGAGTAACATGCAGTTTACTTTGGGCACGTCAGTCAGGCAGAAATTCTGAAAAAAAGGACCCTAGRCTGCATTTGAGCCAATCAATTGTGTTGTGACAAGGTAGAGGTGGTATACAGAAGATAGCCCTATTTGGTAAAAGACCAAGTCCATATTATGGCAAGAACAGCTCAAATAAGCAAAGAGAAACAACAGTCCATCATTACTTTAAGACATGAAGGTCAGTCAATTCGGAAAATTTCAAGAGCTTTGAAAATTTCTTCAAGTGCAGTCGCAAAAACAATCAAGCGCTATGATGTAACTGTCTCTCATGAGGACCGCCACAGGAATGGAAGACCCAGAGTTATCTCTGCTGAAGAGGATAAGTTCATTAAAGTTACCAGTCTCAGAAATTGCAGCCCAAATAAATGCTTTACAGAGTTCAATTAACAGACACATCTCAACATCAACTGTTCAGAGGAGACTATGTGAATCAGGCCTTCATGGTTGAATTGCTGCAATGAAACCACTACTAAAGGACACCAATAAGAAGAAGAGACTTGCTTGGGCCAAGAAACACGAGCAATTGACATTAGACCGGTGGAAATCTATCCTTTGGTCTGACGAGTCCAAATTTGAGATTTTTGGTTCCAACCGCCGTGTCTTTGTGAGACGCAGAGAAGGTGAACGGATGATCACTGCATTTGTGGTTTCCACCGTGAAGCATGAAGGAGGAGGTGTTATGGTGTGGGGGTGCTTTGCTGTTGACACTGTCAGTGATTTATTTATAATTCAAGGCACATGTAACCAGCATGGCTACCACAGCATTCTGCAGCGATACACCATCCCATCTGGTTTGCCCTTAGTGGGACTATCATTTGTTTTTCAACAGGACAATGACCCAACACACCTCCAGGCTGTGTAAGGGCTATTTGACCAAGAAGGAGAGTGATGGAGTGTTGTATCAGATGACCTGGCCTCCACAATCACCCAACCTCAATCCATTTGAGAAGGTTTGGGATGATTTGGACCGCAGGGTGAAGGAAAAGCAGGCAACAAGTGCTCAGCATATGTGGGAACTCCTTCAAGACTGTTGGAAAAGCATTCCACCTCATGAAGCTGGTTGAGAGAATGCCAAGAGTGTGCAAAGCTGTCATCAAGGCAATTGCTACTTTGAAGAATCTCAAATCTAAAATATATTTTGATTTGTTTAACACTTTTTTGGTTACTACATGATTCCATATGTGTTATTTCATAGTTTTGATGTCTTCACTATTTTTCTACAATTTAGAAAATAGTTAAACATAAAGAAAACCCCTTGAATGAGTAGGTGTGTCCAAACCTTTGACTGGTACTGTAGGTAGAGGAACTAGAAGAAGGGTCATGGTGCAATGATGTACGCTGAATTCAGGGAGTCAATACATTTAATAAATACATGAACAAAACAAAGAATCAGGAACAGCACACCGACATGAAACAGAAACAATGACGACTGGGGAAGAAACCAAAGGGAGTGACAGATAAAGGGCAGGTAATCAAGGAGGTGATGGAGTCCAGGTGAGTGTCATTATGCGCGTAACGCCGGTGACAGGTGTGCGCCCTAACGAGCAGCCTGGTGACCTAGAGGCCYGAGAGGGAGCACAACGTGTTTATGTCACCCTCAGGTTTTACATTAATGTGTAGAAAATTTATATAATTATTATATATAGGTGTCATTTCACCATATATACTTGATCTTCTAGCATTTCAATCTTAGCTACATGGTTTCCTCCACAATCCTTGTCTTCCTTCCAGCTTCCCCCACCCTGGATCTGTGGAAACCCCTGCAGGGTTTTCATTTGGGGCTGGGATGGTGTGGGCTTACCTTGTCTCTCTGTCTATGAAACGACTCTCCTCCTCCACATAATCACTGCCAATTCAGCTCTTTTGTTTCCATCCATAAGTACACCAGGCTGGCTGGGGATTGCTATCATCACACTTTGCTCCTCTGTGTTTAGCAGCTCCCCCACCTTTCCGTTTTAGTCACTCTTTCATATCCCCACCAGCCATCATCCGTCATTACCTGTTTATATATCTCCCACGCCATCCTCCGTCATTACCTGTTTATATATCTCCCACGCATCCTGCGTCATTACCTGTTTTATATATCTCCCACGCATCCTGCGTCATTACCTGTTTATATATCTCCCACGCATCCTGCGTCATTACCTGTTTATATATCTCCCAGCGCCATCCTCCGTCATTACCTTTGTTTATATATCTCCCACGCCATCCTGCGTCATTACTGTTTTATATATCTCCCACGCCATCCTGCGTCATTACCTGTTTATATATCTCCACCGCCATCCTGCGTCATTACCTGTTTATATATCTCCCACGCAATCCTGCGTCATTACTGTTTATATATCTCCCACGCCATCTGCGTCATTACTGTTTATATATCTCCACGCCATCCTGCGTCATTCCTGTTATATATCTCCATGCCATCCTGCGTATTACTGTTTATATATCTCCCATGCCATCCTCCGTCATTACCTGTTTATATATCTCCACGCCATCCTGCGTCATTACCTGTTTATATATCTCCCACGCCATCTGCGTCATTACCTGTTTATATATCTCCCACGCCATCCCTGCGTCATTACCTTTTATATATCTCCACGCATCCCTGCGTCATTAACTGTTTATATATCTCCCACGCCATCCTCGTCATTACCTGTTTTATATCTCCCACGCCATCCTCCGTCATTACTGTTTTATATATCTCCAGCCATCCCGTCATTACTTTTATATATCTCCCACGCATCCTGCGTCATTACTGTTTTATATATCTCCACGCCATCCTGCGTCATTACATGTTTTATATATCTCCCCCGCCATCTCCGTCATTACCTGTTTATATATCTCCCAGCCATCCTGCGTCATTACCTGTTTATATAATCTCCCACGCCATCATCCGTCATTACCTGTT